>NC_060893.1:22777600-22792600 GCF_014805685.1 Silurus meridionalis | reverse complement strand
AAGCGCTATACAAATAAACTTGACTTGACTTGACTTGACTAGTATTTGGTAGTAGTATTGGGAGTAGTATTGGGAATAGAATTGGGAGTAGTATTGGGAGTAACATTGGGAGTAATATTGGGAGTAGTATTGGGAGTAGTATTGGGAGAAGTATTGGTAGTAGTTTTTGGAGTAGTATTGTGAGTAGTATTGGGAATAGTATTGTGAGTAGTACTGTGAGACGTTTTGGGAGTAATATTGGGAGTAATATTGGGAGTAGTATTGGGAGTAGTATTGTAAGTAGTATTGGGAGAAGTATTGGTAGTAGTTTTTGGAGTAGTATTGGGAGAAGTATTGGGAGTAGTTTTTGGAGAAGTATTGGGAGTATGTTTGGGAGTTGTATTGTAAGTAGTATTCTGAGTAGTATTGTGAGTAGTATTGTGAGAAGTATTGTAAGTAGTATTGTAAGTAGTATTGGGAGTAATATTGGGAGTAGTATTGGGAGTAGTTTTGGAGTAGTATTGGAAGAAGTATTGGGAGTAGTTTTGGAGTAGTATTGGGAGTAAGTTTGGGAGTAGTATTAGGAGTAGTATAGTAAGTAGTATTGGGAGTAGTATTGAGTAGTATTGGGAGAAGTATTGGAGTAGTATTGTAAGTAGTTTTGGGAGTAATATTGGAGTAGTATTAGGAGTAGTTTTGGAGAAGTATTGGGAGAAGTATTGAGAGTAGTTTTAGGAAGTATTGGAGTAAGTGTGGGAGTAGTATTGGGAGTAGTATTGTAAGTAGTATTGGGAGAAGTATTGGGAGTAGTTTTGGAGTAGTATTGGAAGAAGTATTGGGAGTAGTATTGGGAGTAGTATTGGGAGAAGTATTGGGAGAAGTATTGGGAGTAAGTTTGGGAGTAATATTGGGAGTAGTATTGGGAGTAGTTTTGGAGAAGTATTGGGAGAAGTATTGAGAGTAGTTTTGGGAAGTATTGGAAGTAAGTGTGGGAGTAGTATTGGAGTAGTATTGTAAGTAGTATTGGGAGAATATTGGGAGTAGTTTTGGAGAAGTATTGGGAGTATGTTTGGGAGTTGTATTGTAAGTAGTATTCTGAGTAGTATTGTGAGTAGTATTGTGAGAAGTATTGTAAGTAGTATTGTAAGTAGTATTGGGAGTAACATTGGGAGTAATATTGGGAGTAGTATTGGGAGTAGTTTTGGAGTAGTATTGGAAGAAGTATTGGGAGTAGTTTTGGAGTAGTATTGGGAGTAAGTTTGGGAGTAGTATTAGGAGTAGTATAGTAAGTAGTATTGGGAGTAGTATTGAGTAGTATTGGGAGAAGTATTGAGAAGTTTTGGGAGTAATATTGGGAGTAGTATTAGAGTAGTTTTGGAGAAGTATTGGGAGAAGTATTGAGAGTAGTTTTGGGAAGTATTGGAGTAAGTGTGGGAGTAGTATTGGGAGTAGTATTGTAAGTAGTATTGGGAGAAGTATTGGGAGTAGTTTTGGAGTAGTATTGGAAGAAGTATTGGAGTAGTATTGGGAGTAGTATTGTGAGAAGTATTGTGAGAAGTTTTGGGAGTAATATTGGAGTAGTATTGGGAGTAGTTTTGGAGTAGTATTGGAAGAAGTATTGGGAGTAGTTTTGGAGTAGTATTGGGAGTAAGTTTGGGAGTAGTATTGGGAGTAGTATAGTAAGTAGTATTGGGAGTAGTATTGGGAGTAGTATTGTGAGAAGTATTGTGAGAAGTTTTGGGAGTAATATTGGGAGTAGTATTGGGAGTAGTTTTGGAGTAGTATTGGAAGAAGTATTGGGAGTAGTTTTGGGAGTAGTATTGGGAGTAAGTTTGGGAGTAGTATTAGGAGTAGTATAGTAAGTAGTATTGGGAGTAGTATTGAGTAGTATTGGGAGAAGTTTTGGAGTAGTATTGTAAGTAGTTTTGGGAGTAATATTGGAGTAGTATTAGGAGTAGTTTTGGAGAAGTATTGGGAGAAGTATTGAGAGTAGTTTTAGGAAGTATTGGAGTAAGTGTGGGAGTAGTATTGGGAGTAGTATTGTAAGTAGTATTGGGAGAAGTATTGGGAGTAGTTTTGGAGTAGTATTGGAAGAAGTATTGGGAGTAGTATTGGGAGTAGTATTGGGAGAAGTATTGGGAGAAGTATTGGGAGTAACATTGGGAGTAATATTGGGAGTAGTATTGGGAGTAGTTTTGGAGAAGTATTGGGAGAAGTATTGAGAGTAGTTTTGGGAAGTATTGGAAGTAAGTGTGGGAGTAGTATTGGAGTAGTATTGTAAGTAGTATTGGGAGAATATTGGGAGTAGTTTTGGAGAAGTATTGGGAGTATGTTTGGGAGTTGTATTGTAAGTAGTATTCTGAGTAGTATTGTGAGTAGTATTGTGAGAAGTATTGTAAGTAGTATTGTAAGTAGTATTGGGAGTAACATTGGGAGTAATATTGGGAGTAGTATTGGGAGTAGTTTTGGAGTAGTATTGGAAGAAGTATTGGGAGTAGTTTTGGAGTAGTATTGGGAGTAAGTTTGGGAGTAGTATTAGGAGTAGTATAGTAAGTAGTATTGGGAGTAGTATTGAGTAGTATTGGGAGAAGTATTGAGAAGTTTTGGGAGTAATATTGGGAGTAGTATTAGAGTAGTTTTGGAGAAGTATTGGGAGAAGTATTGAGAGTAGTTTTGGGAAGTATTGGAGTAAGTGTGGGAGTAGTATTGGGAGTAGTATTGTAAGTAGTATTGGGAGAAGTATTGGGAGTAGTTTTGGAGTAGTATTGGAAGAAGTATTGGAGTAGTATTGGGAGTAGTATTGTGAGAAGTATTGTGAGAAGTTTTGGGAGTAATATTGGAGTAGTATTGGGAGTAGTTTTGGAGTAGTATTGGAAGAAGTATTGGGAGTAGTTTTGGGAGTAGTATTGGGAGTAAGTTTGGGAGTAGTATTGGGAGTAGTATAGTAAGTAGTATTGGGAGTAGTATTGGGAGTAGTATTGTGAGAAGTATTGTGAGAAGTTTTGGGAGTAATATTGGGAGTAGTATTGGGAGTAGTTTTGGAGAAGTATTGGGAGAAGTATTGAGAGTAGTTTTGGGAAGTATTGGAAGTAAGTGTGGGAGTAGTATTGGGAGTAGTATTGTAAGTAGTATTGGGAGAAGTATTGGGAGTAGTTTTGGAGTAGTATTGGAAGAAGTATTGGGAGTAGTATTGGGAGTAGTATTGTGAGTAGTATTGTGAGTAGTTTTGGAGAAGTATTGGAGTAGTATTGGGAGTAGTTTTGGGAGAAGTATTGGGAGAAGTATTGAGAGTAGTTTTGGGAAGTATTGGAAGTAAGTGTGGGAGTAGTATTGGGAGTAGTATTGTAAGTAGTATTGGGAGAAATATTGGGAGTAGTATTGGAAGAGGTTTTGGGAGTAATATTGGGAGTAGTTTTGGAGAAGTATTGGGAGTAGTTTTGAAGAAGTATTGGGAGTAGTATTGGAGAAGTTTTGGAGTAGTATTGGGAGAAGTATTGGGAATAGTATTGGGAGAAGTTTTTGGAGTAGTATTAGGATAAGTATTGGGAGTAGTTTTTGGAGAAGTATTGGGAGTAAGTTTGGGAGTAGTATTGGGAGTAGTATTGTAAGTAGTATTGTGAGTAGTTTTGGAAATAGTATCGTAAGTAGTATTGTAAGTAGTATTGGGAGTAGTATTGGGAGTAGTATTGGGAGTAGTTTTGGGAGAAGGATTGTAAGTAGTATTGTAAGTAGTTTTGGGAGTAGTTTTGGGAGTAGGATTGTAAGTAGTACAATACTAGGTGAGGTAGAGCCTAAACATACTGGCAGTCTGCCATTGAATACATTTGTGAGTGAACTCACACGAACGGTTCGGTACGAATATGTGTATCATTTCACTTCTAATTCATATTAATAATAGTAGTATTGGTGGTAGTATCAGCTAAAGTAGTAAAGTTATTAGTAGTAGTCAGAGTATTAGTATTAGTTATGGTTGTTGGTTGTAGTGATAGGGATGGCAGTATTATTATTGAGAGCAGTATTAATAATAGCGGTGGCAATAGTATTAGTGGAAGTAGTATTGGTATTATTTATAGTCATACTGATATAAGTAATAATAGTCATGGTAGACGTATTAAAACAGTACTAGCAGTACAGGTAAAGATACCATAAAAGGTCTTACAGGACCAAGAAGGTGGTTTAAGAGTCGTGATTTGATTCTGTTTGTTCAGATCTTGTCATTGGACTAATAAATAAAGGCCATACAATAAAGGGCATTGATAATAATAATAAAAAGCACTGTCTGCTCTGTAAGGGTTTTTTTTCCTGTTTTATTTACGGTACATTGAATTGTTCTGAAGTGCATCAGTTAGTGATGTGTACGCTAACTAGATCAATGCTGTGATGCTGATGTGAATAATTTAATGATTATTATCTTTTTTTTAAAGAAATATCTATTTTCACAAGGCTTTATATTTATACGTTCTTCACTGTTCTTCTTCCTCTTCTTCTTGCTATTAATATTATTATTATTATTATTATTGTTATTATTATTATTTTATTTTTTATTTTTTTATATTAGGTGACAAGTAACATGTCATGATAAGCATCAAATATACTTTGAAACAAAACCTGGCTACATATAAGGACTACAACCCAAACCCTGGACAAGGACTGTAGAAAACAGCAACAACAACCATGAAGGACAAATGTGAAGCAAACTGTGAGGTGCAAAGTAAGATGCTGCTATCTGAGAATAATGGGGAACGTAGTCCTGTGGCTCTAAAATTCATTCTGACATTATAATTAATTATAATTATTTACTTTCTGCCATTTCCAGACACGCATTGTAATGGTTCCAATTAATTCTACACTATCATCAGCATTACCATTATCATTAGCATTACTCATTGTTGCCATAATTACAATGAATTGGCAGTTGTTTAGCTGCGAGATCCATGAACTGGAAATATTATCTTTCTGTGTATATCTAATATCAGCTTCACTACTTTAATTAGCATTATGATTACAAAGAGCAGCACGTAACAATCATTGTTTTTGTTTCTGATTGGAATTAGCGCACTGATTACAAACTTTGGTGTTTTATTCGAGTCAAGTCAAGTCAAGTTTATTTCTATAGCGCTCTTCACAACAGACAGAATTTAACAGTTAAGGTGAATGATGTGTATTTATCCCTGATGAGCAGCCATGGAGACTGTGGCAAGAAAAAAACTCCCTTAGATGCTATGAGGAAGAAACCTTGAGAGGAACCAGACTCAAAAGGGGAACCCATCCTCATTTGGGTGACATCAAGAGAGAAAACAATACAGTGGATAGGAAGAAACTAACATGAGCACTAGAATGTAAGATTGTGAGTAATGTCCTTTTTACAGTCTTATACAGTCAATTGAGGTTATGGAACCAGGAGCTACTGGGCATTTCATAAAATAGCTCAATATTCATTGTATTCAGAGTATTATCCCAGTTCTTGGACAGTTTTGCTGGGTATAGACTCATGATCCAAATATAAATGGTTATAGAAGATGAATGAATAAATGAGTGGAATAATTGTATATAATATGATCTCATTTGAAGATTCCCATCATTCCTGGTAAAAATTTTTAGTTGGTAAGTCAATAGAGATCTGTTTCATACACCCAAACACCAAGGTTTGTTTCCCAGGTAGATACACTATATTGGCAAAAGTATTGGGACACATGACTCTTCCAGCCGTATGTTCTTTCCCATATATTTGACTACAAAGTTGTTATTATTTAAGGTCTGCTGTTCACAAACTTTTGTCTTCTTCACACATTTACTACGTTTCTAAGAAATGTAGCAATACATTTCAGCTCTGAGATATCTTTAAAAATAAATGCAGGTTGTAGCTGTTACAGCTTTTGTAACAGCTTTTGAAAGTATAATATTATCCAGTGCAACTAAATGGTTTGAGAATAGACAGGAGGTTTTCCAGAACTAAAGTTGGAGATCTGTGTTTTATGGTATAAGCGTATTAAATGAAAATAAATTTAAATGCCCTGCAATTGAAATGCTCACTCGTGATTTGTGGAATACACAGCAATGCAAAAGTTGGGGATGTTAAATGTTTGGGTGAAGTTGGAAAATTGGATTTTTTTTTGCTTAAAAAGTCATTGCTGGGATTCGAACTCATGATCGTTTGATTACAGATTTTAACCATTGAGCTTCCATTCCCCTAATGAGCGAGCCAGAGGTGGCAGTGGTGAGGGAAACCCTCTTGGAGATTGTACGAGGCAGAAACCTTGAAAGGAACCAGACTTAAAATTGACCCCATCCTCATCTTGATGGCATCTAAATATCTATTTATTATAGATCCATCATTATTTAATTGATCATATGTTCACTGATGGATGCTTGAGTACAAAACTGTTGAAAATGGACATTTTAGAAAAAAACTAATTGCAGTCCAAAGCCACCTTCAGGTTTCCAAGCGCATCCATTCGCTGTCGATGTGTATAATACCATACAGGACACCAGGTCCCCTGCAACATGCAAATGTTTTTTTCTGAACAAAACCATCTGAAAAGCCTATTTAAAAAAAAATCGTGTATCCTCCATGGACTCGCGTTTACGCTCAAAACCGAGTGCTAGCATGAGGAAAGCGTGCCCTTAACACTTCCTGAACGAGCTGTACCTTATGACACATCATTGTATTTGATCACTGTCCCTGGATCTCATGCATCTGCTCCGCCCTCTTGTGCAGTAAACAGTACAAAATTATCAAAAAAGTCGCAATGTGCTAATGCTAAACATGGTTTTGATTAACCAGTTTCTCATTGTGTTCTATTTAAAGATTTAGGCTGTAGATTTTTCCATGACATTCAGCATTAGTTTCTGAAACTGTTAACTTTCGGATGGAATTGTCGTTACTTCCTTCACGCTGTCATAAACAACGTGCCCTCCGCTAACTTTTAAACCAGATAACCTGAACATGCTAAAGATCTCCTCAGGTAGAACCAATATTCAACATGCTGCAGAAAACTGTGTCGAAAATTCGTTTGCATTTGGGTCCTAAATAATTTTCTTGAAATAATTTGCTTTATAGAAGCTACAGCTAAGCAAAAAACACCTCTGGGCCATGACTAGCTAAAGGCTGTTTTTTTACCTAACATTTTTAGCAATTCAGAGAAACATACAGCAAACCGTTTAGCTCTGAGCAGACTACATGGTTCTAGCTTCACATAGTACACAAATACTGCACAGATACAGCTCAATAAAAAGCTTTACATGGGTTAGTGTAGAATATCTCCAGCTTAAGAGCTAAAAACTCTGTTTTACACCTTTGGGATGAATTGGAATGCTGGTTGCACCACAGGCCTCCTCAACCTCCTCAACCAACATCAGCACCTGACCTTGTTAACACCCATGTGGCTGCTGGAACAGGTTCAGGTCTCCTGTCCCAATACTTTTAGTATAATATGTTAGCCAGTTGTAAGTCAGAGTTATTCTCCAACTTCCTGGACCAGTAACTTTTCTGTGCACTTCTTGTATTCCAAGTTAACCTTCCACTAATCTCAGAGGTGAAGCTTCATGATAGGTCCTGATTGTACTCAGAGTGAGAGTATAATGGAGATTGATTGGCTGTAGCCTGTGGCTTTGTAATCACAGGCCAGGAGAGGAGTATTGATTTAAATAAACACGTTAGACATTGCCTTTTACCTTCTCATCACCCTCCTCAGGTTTGTCTTAGTCCTTTCTCTAGCTTGGCCTGGAAAGCGAGGGAGACGTATGAGGGGAAACTCCATAGAGATAAGAAGAGGTGCAGCTCTGTATTAGTGCACACATATCTTCAGCAAGGACTTGTTCTTTTCATAGTGTTTGCTAATTACTTAGTCAGATATGCATTAATGAGTGTGTTCCTGTGCTCATCAGCACCAGTGTTGCTAATGCTTTAGTACTAGAACTTGGCCGATGACTGAATCATTGAACTATCAAGATGATTTGCATATCAAAATGGAAAATATGAAGCCGCATAACTATGAGCAAGTCTATGTTTGTAAAACTGAATCCTAATTAAACACATTTCAGCTAAGTTTTTAGGTTAGGCTTCTATACAAGTGCAATCTGGTTGTAAGCCATGCAGCCCTGAAGACCCACCTCATGCTTGGAAGATACTCTGGGTCTTGATGGGCTTGGTGTGTGTTGGAGATACATTATATTGACAAAAGTATCAGGACTTTTGACTCTTTCAGCTATATGTAATTCCTCCTCTAATATTTAACTACAAAGTTCTAGGCACACAATTGTATAGGATGTCTTTGGATGTGGTAACTGAACTGAATCTGCTTTAAATGGGTACAAGTGGAAGATCTCCTGCTATAGAGACCTTTGGGATGAATGTGATCGCTGACTGCACCCCTGGCCTCTTCACCTCACCTACATCGGTACCTGACTTTACTAACAACCTTGTGGATGAATTAATCTCCATAAATCTCCACAAACACACTGCAAAATCTAGTGAAACATCTTCCCAAAAGAGTAGAGGTTAACAGCAAATGAGGACAGCTGTGGACTGGGATGTATAAAAAAAAAGCACAAACAAATCTTATGGTCAGGTGTCCACAAACTTTTGTCCAAGAGATGGCTCTTGTTACTCCATGATTCTGATGGACAGTTTTATTTCCACCTGCTGGTGGCTTCACTTGCTTCAACCACAATCTAAAAGCTTCATAGAAGTATTCAAGGAATCTTTAAGTAGGTAATGAGTTGGGGAATCTAAAAACCGAGAGACCGAGGCGTGTCCTGAGAGTCACATAAAATACAGATTAACATGGCAGAGGTAGAGCTGTGACTTCCAGTAGACAAAACAGGAAAAGAACATCTGGTTTTATTTCATCTTTCTTTTTCTTTTTTTTTGCACTGTAAAGTGTGTTAGTGAAAGGGGCCATGCTTTAAAAGTCAGAAGGCACTTAAGTAAATTGTTGATTTGCTGTCTGTCGGAACCAAAGAAACAAAAGTAAACTATCAGTAACCTACTGAATTGCAGAGCATCATATTTTGCTGCACCGTAATAGTGGGAATCGTATCGCTTTGCATCGGTAGCTGCTTTATAAGTATCATATCTTCAATGTATCGTATCGTCGGCAATGAATCGAAATGCAAAAATCGCATTGGCTTCAGTTACGGACTTGCACAACCCTAATATATATACTATACATACTGTATGCACATTCATTAGATAAGATTGAACATCTGATGACCAGTAATTCTCGACCTGATACTACTGACAAGTACAAAGAGCCAGACCCACATCGAGAACAGACTTCTCTTTCACTCGATGCTGATCAGAGTCACATGCTGGACATCCTGCTCAATAATCTAACATCAATCATGACTGCAACAGGAGATCCTGCCTCGACCTGATTAACATCTCTTTGCTTGCCTTATACATCATGACCATGTTTCTGTCCGAAAAGGCCAGAGGCTACCATAATGACACTGTTTTATGGTTAGTGCAGAGCAGGAAAAGATAAAACAGATGATCAAGTGAAATATTTTATCTTTTAAGAGCATTATAAATGCAGAAATAACACAAACAATATAAAGAGAAAAGTTTGTGGAAATCTGATCTTTCCTCATCTATTCTTCATTTCCTGTTATCCTCCACTCTTCTGGGAAGATGTTCCACTAGATTTTGGAGTGTGCTTGAGATTCGTTCAGTCACAAAGGTGTTAGTAACGTCAGGTACTGATGTAGGTGAGGTGAGGAGGCCTGGGGTGCAGCCAGTGTTCAGGTTATCCCAAAGGTGTTCAATAGGGTTAAGGTCAGAGTTTTATAGCAGGAGATCTTCAACTCCAACCCATTCATGGGGCTGGCTTTGTGCACAGGGGAATTGTCATGCTGGAACAGGTTTGGGAAAATGTAATACTAGCACCACAATTGTGTGCCTCCGGGTTTGTGGTAACAGTTTGGGGAAGAATCACCATTGGCTGGAAAAGTCAGGTGTCCCAATATGTTGTCCCTATAAAACATAATGTCAGAGTACAAGTAAAAAGACAATGGAATGTAGTTATATCCAATGAGTAGTGCAAATAGCAAATAAATTAAATTAAATATTAAGGTTATGGTACAATTTAACACTGGAGATATAAAGGTAAACATTATGATGTGTACCTGTAATACATATGGCAATTAGGTTAAAACGAATAAATAATAATGATAGTGTAGTAGGTTGAGGTAGAGGTCACAGTATGATGTGTTATATGTGACACACAGACATATACAGTAGATGCATATGTGCAAATGGCAATAATGTTATATATAAATATATGTATATATAGTATTAATAGGACATGGAACGCACCTTGTCTACATCTACAGGTAATATACAGAAGCAATTCAAACTTTACTGCACCCTCTAATCCAACTTTTAGTCCAACCTCAAGTCCATAATCCAAATTCCAATTTAACATTGAGTCCCTCCTCCCATCCGACGTCCGATACAACATTAGATACAAATGCCAGTCCTTTATCCAATCCAACCTCCAATCTAAACTAAAATACAACCACCAGACCATGACCCTTTTCAAACTCAAATACAATTACCAGTCAATCCTCCAATCAAATCTCCAATACAACCTCAAATACAACCTCAAATCCAATCTTCAGTCCAACCTCAAATACAAATGAGAGACTATCCTCCAATACAATCTCCAATCCAACCCCAAATTTAACCTCCATTCCAATCTCCAAGCCATTGTCCAATATAACCTCCAGTTTATCTTCCAATTCAACCTCCAGTCGAATCTCTAATCCATCCTGGAATACAACTACCACTCCATCCCCCAATCCATCCTCTAATTCAACCTGGAATACAACCACCAGTCCATCCTTTAATCCAAACTGTATCCAAACACCAAACAGCTAAGCATCTCAGCATGTTTCTTTCACAGACATCAAAATGCCCTTATGATCTCATATGGTTAAGAAAATCTGATTAGACAACAGGCCATTTTTCTCCAACCAATAGAAATACCCACTGTTTAAAACAGCTGAACATTTTTTCCCAAACCACATGTAATTATGGCCCCAGCACCCATCCACGATTCAGTCTCCGGACTTTAATAGACTCAGGATCATAATCTTTTCATCTTGTAGATATAATAGACAGGGAAGGAATCTCCAGAGAGATGAAACACAACCTTTAGATAAAGAGTTCATAACAAAAATCAGATCAAGGCTCTGAGAGAGAACAAGGGATGTTTGTGTTATCGAAAGGATCAGATTCAGGCTTATGCTGACTCATACAGTACAGTAGGTAGGGTTTTAGGGGAAAAAAAGAGCAATCCTCGTTCAGAACATTTGGAACATTTCACTTCAGTGCACATCCTCGCTTAAAGCATGCCAGTCTGGCAAATTAACTTGAACGGAGAGAACACAGAGATTAGCAGGCGACAGGCACGGGCGTAAATTGCATGCTAATCCATGGACTGTGAAAATTGTCTGTGAGCTTTATCGGGTTATTAAAGAGGGTGCCAATTGCCTCTGCTAAACTGTGAATTGCTTTCGCTAAAAGGCCAGCGAGCTCAACGGAATGCACTTTTTCGAGGTGGGTTCGACATTCCATAGCTAGCACGCTTTGGGACTTGGGCAGCCCTTTGAGTGCATTCCCACCGGGTCATGGGCTATTTCCTGATTAATCCGCGAACAGTTGATGTGCTGTCAAGGGGATCTGATGAACGCGTTCTCAAAGCGCTAAGACCCAGTAATGTTGCTCTCTCTTTTCTGAGGGCGTCTCTGGAGAACAGGAAGTGAACAAAAACAGACCAGAGAGCAAGAACTCAAAAGTCATTTCCTGAGACTCCCATTTCGGCGCACATTGTTTTTCTTGTGCTTTATTTCTAACTAATCTCTTCTGTAGACATTATTAGAGTTCAAACGTGTCATACCTTTTTGGTCTTTAAAGAGACGGCTATAAATTCTGCTTTATAAGTATTAGCTTTTTCTTTTGAGTATTCAGTAGGAGGAGAGGACCGGGGGTGTAGATCTAATAAATGATATTTATCTTGAAGGTGATGTCCAATGCCTTCATACTTTTTCCTCTTGCAATAAAAAGCCTATGGTGGGTTGTTTTTAGGGGTTATTTTCACAGAATTGATGGATGGCCTTTGGAAAGGGCTTGAAATAACATGGGCTTTATAGAGGACTGAAGTACACTTGAGGGCAAGGCACACTTCTAGTCCACAATATTTGTTCAGTTCGAGAGGGAAAGGGGTACCACCCATTGCAGGGTCCCTGCGCAAGGACCTTAACTGCTCTTTTGTTTAAATAGTAAAATGCTCTGGAAAAGGGAGTCTCCCATATGACATAAATGAGAAGGATGTTACAACAGGGTGGGATCACAAAAAAGCCATCTTTTTTAAAAAAAAGTATCAATATATTGTTTCACGTTTGCCTTCCAGATCCAATCATGTGCTGGTAATGATTCCTTTACGGTGGACAATTCAAATCTTACTAGCCCAGAAGCAAATGGGCTCCTCTTAAACTCTTAAGGTTTCTTCCATATGTTGTCTCTGGGAGTTTTTTCTCTTACCACCTCTTGTGATCTGCAGCCCTGCCCATCACACCCAAATGTAGTTCTTCCCCAACGCACACAAATGCATAGCATTTACGCCTTAGCATTGCATTACAACTTCTACTTTACTTGACCTCAATAAGGATGTCCCCGTGTACAAAGTGAGCTTCATGAAGACATAGTTGTTGGTGTTAACGTTGGAATGGAACAACTAGAGTGCTCTGCAGGGAGCCTTGACCTCAACCCATTTAAACACCTTCGAAAAGAATTGTAATATCATCAGAAAACCCTGACAATCAGTGTCTGATCTTATTCATGCTTTTGTCTCTGAACGATCCATGCTGTGGACAGCTTTCCCAGGAGGTTATTATACTGGAGAAAGGGAAACAAGCACATGTACAGTATACAGTATGTGATATTACCATCTCATATTAACATAAAAAAACAAGCCCAATTACAGATGCTTTATAAATGTGGGAATTTCACAAAATAACAATCACTGTGAAAAATTAAACATCTTTCAATCAGAAGAAATGTGGTCTATGATTAAAATAAGAAACAAATCTGAATGCACCAGAGCTTTAGTCACAAGAAGGTAAAGAATTCACCTCGAAATGATGAACAGATGCGAATAAAGAAGGATGTCGATAAGTAAACAGGTACTCATAAATGTTTTGTTCATGCTGTAAAAAAAAAGCATACACACACACACACACTAAAAAATCATAATGCTGAGAAGTCATAGGACCGAATTTGACATTATTAATAATTCACTTTAAGTCCATCATTATTTTCTATAAATCTGCTCACTGCTCAGGAGTCCTGCATCTTAGTAGCGTAGGCCTTCAGCTGTGTCCTCAATCAATCCACCTCTTAAAACCATTATGGCTTCAGAAACCATTAATATTATAGAAAAACACAGTATAACAGAGTGCTGCATCACAGACGGGAATCTAATACAGTGAGACTTGTAAAAAGCAAAAGCGCCATTACTAAAGCAAGAAACCCAATGGACACAACTCAACAAGTCTCCTTTCACTGGAGCCACAGCTGCACCATATAACATCATATAATATTGTGGTTAAGGCACTGAGTTACTGATTGGAAGGTCAAGTTGCCATTCTTGGGCCCTTGAGTCCATGCTGCTCTAATGGGCGGAGTATATTCTCACTCCCTTGTCAATCAAAGCAACGTTGGCTAATTGGAAACATCTGTGAAATCATGTACAGTGGTGTAAAAAAGTGTTTGCCCCCTTCCTGGTTTCTTTACTTTAATGTTTCAGATCATCAAACTAATTTAAATATGAGTAAAAGATACACACAAGTGAACACAACATGCCGTTTTTAAATGAAGGTTTTTATTATTGAGGAAAAACAAAATCCAAAACTACATGGCCCTGTGTGAAAAAGTGTTTGCCCCCCATGTTAAGACCAAAGTCTCTTAAATCTCTTAGATAGCTTGTAATAAAAGGTATCCTGTAGAAATACATGTCCAAGAAAAGCACAAAGCAAAAACACTTTTCAATCATCTCTCTCTCTCTCTTATATATACATTTTTATATAAATGTCTATATAAATATAAAGAAAGAAAAAAACAAAAAATGCTTTAAAATAATTTGTTTCTTTAGTTACTTGTTTGTTTTTAATAACAATTTTTTAATAGAATTAATCTTTCCTTCCTTTTTCTATCTTTCTTTCTCTTTCTGCGTTCTTTCTATTTTATTTTTATTACTTTAATTTGTGGAAAACTTAGTTTTTTTTGTGCTCAGATTGATTTTATAACTCTATAACTTTTATGTCTTGTTTACCATAACTACAAAACATTACCATGGGTTACCATAGTAACCACACCCATTAGTGTATTTTGGGATACACTCTAGTGATGACACGGTGCATAACAATAACAATCTATGATAATTAATAACAAAATAGATTTAAGATAATTATTTTTAGTGTTAATTTAAAGGTCTGCGATATCAATATTAAATTATTATTGTTATATTATTATTATTATTTATAAATCCACATTAAGTGAAATCCATTCAGCTGTTAGTAAAGTAAGGTGAGGTGAGGAGGCCTGGGGTGCAGTCAGCTTTCACATTCATCCCAAATGTGTCCACTCAAGATCTTCCACTCCAACCCATGTAAAGAATATCTTCATGGAGCTGACTTTGTGCACAAGAGCATTGTCATGATGGAACAGGTTTTGGGTCTCCTAGTTCAAGTGAAGTGGAAATTCCATGCTCCAGCATCCAAAGACCTCCAATACAATTGTGTACCTCCAACTTTGTAGTAAAAAATGTAAACTGGGAGGTGGTTTTGGCATAGTACTCTGGATTCAAATCCCAGCACCACCAAGCATCCACTGCTGGGCCCTTGAGCAAGGCCCTTAAACCTCAGCTGTTTGGTTGTAAGGGGATTTGCCAAATGCCGCAAATGTAATGTATCCAAACATGGCTGGAAAAGCCCGGTGTCCCAATACTTTTGATAGAT
>NC_060893.1:22732600-22775100 GCF_014805685.1 Silurus meridionalis | reverse complement strand
CTCAGAGCGAGTGGGCAGCTGCTCGTTTTTCTAAAAAAGAGCAGTGAGACTTGACATTTTCTCAAACTCCCAGTCCACATATCTCCACTTTCACTTTATGGTGCTGTAAAAAGATGCTCTGAGAATTCATGAAGATGCTCAGTGTTGTAGGGGTCAGTGGTCATGATGAACACCAGAGCGTCTGAGGGATTACAGCATGCATCATGCTTTCCAGGTACGACCAATGTGGCTTCGTCTGTGAGGCACATTTTCCACCCCTACTCCTGGATGGAGTTGTTTTCAAATGAAGGCCACTTACAGCTGAGGATGGTTCCTCATGAACAATGTAATGAACAATCCATGACGTTAAAGTGAAGTGTTGAACTTGGGAACCATGAGGATGGATTTTGATGACTGTGTACAGTTATGATTGGTTTAGGATTATTGTTGACATGAACAGGACATGAACATATTTGGTGTCCCTCACGTAGGAATGGGTTCTCTTTTAAATCTGGTTCCTCTCATCCTGTAAAGCTGCTTTGGGATAATATCCATTGGCAACAAAAGTTGAATTGAATGTAAAATATGTAAGAGGGTTCAGCCTGCATTGTCTCAGTTTATTTCATTTCAGTCTCTCTGGATCGATGCGGTTGTATAAACCAATTGCAGCTCATCATCATCCACCATCTTGGTTGATTTCTGAAATCAGGGGGTCACATGACTGCATCACGTGACTAAAAACAGGTCACTGATTTTGGAAAATATGCAAAAAAACAGCGTTTTCAAATGTTTCAGATTTATCCGGATTAATAAGGATGTAGCTTGAGACATGGAAAGATTATTCTTTCAGGTTGTCCATCTGTCCATCCACCCAAGTGTCTCTTTTGTAGGAACTGAATGTTGAGCATTTGATCTGACAAACGTTCATGCCCCTTGCCGTTGTGGTCAACAGTTCGTTAATCAGACCCGAGAGGGTAAATAACATAAAAGCTCTATGAACGTCTGTGAAGATTCTGACCTGATGTCTCCAGCCGTATCTGGTCCAATGAGCTGACTTCAGCTATATAATGACATCATTGCACGTGATTGCTGTGACAGACAGAAGCTATGGAAGCGTTTTCAAGAAGGCTTTCCAACAGATTTTATGGGGCTCCCAGTAATGTTCCAGCATGACAATATTATGGAAGATCTCCTGCTATAGAGCACCAACCCTATTGAACATGAATGAATGTGAACACTGACTGCACCCCAGGTCTCCTCACCTAACCAAAATCAGTACCTGACTTTACTAACACCATTGTGGATTAATGAATCTCCACAAATCTCCACAAAATCTAGTAGATAGAAATGTTTATAGAAGCCAATGGGGACTAAATCTGAAGAAACATGCAGGGCTCAGTGTAACAAATGTAAAAAAACATTGAACTGTCTCTGGCATCAATCTGTTTCATTAATCAAGGCAGCCAGCAAAACTTCCCCACAGGGCACTTTACACCACAAGTGTGGAGTTTTATGATGTTCAACAGACCGTAAATATGGAAAGCAAGCACAAGTAATAAAAAAAGAAATATATACATATATATATAAAAGAAAACTCTCAAAAAGGCATAATAGTGATGTTTATGACACCAGTTTCACAATAAATCAATGTTATTCGATTCAGTTTGAACTTTTACCATTTTAACTCACTAATTCACTAGGAAGGAACCACAGCAACCCGGAAAACAGAAGAGCTAAGATCGATGCTCAGCACTGAGTTATGTACATTAAGTAGAAAATAATTAGTTTCAGAAAATCCGATTTAAAAACATTTTATTTATGGCTGATATTCTAATTTATATATCTTTCTTTCGGCTTCTCCCATTAAGGGGTCGCCACAGCGGATCATCCGCATGTTAGATTTGGCACATGTTTTTACGCTGGAGGCCCTTCCTAATGCAACCCTCCCCATTTATCCGGGCTTGGGACCGGCACCAAGGCTTGTGCAACCCTAATGGCTGGGGTTGGTTCCCTGACCGGGGATCGAACCCGGGCCCCAGTGGTGAGAGCGCCGCAGCCTAACCACTAGACCACCAGGGAACCTCATTATAATTTATATATATAATTCACCACATACATAAAACTGCACATGTCCAAACCATCTCAATCTCACCTCCCTCACCATGTCTCCAAAACGTCCTACATAATAAACTCTAATAAACTAATAATATAGTTTTATATTCTATTATATATATATCTGTTCTAAATGTACCTTAAATTAATACTTTTCTTGTAAAATTCGATGTTTGGAGAAATGCACTTTTTGGATGCTGAGTGTGTGTAAAGCTGTTATTCATGCTAACGGAAGATTTTTCAATGAAAATAACGTGGAACATCTGGACAGGTATATACGTATGCTGGAAACAGATATTCACAAAGAGACCCCAAAATCCAGAATCTCTGATTTAACTTCAATGATCTAAACTATTTTTCCCCGATCGTATCCTAAGGCTGTGCATACTTTTCACTCCGCTGCATCAGTAGTAGCTCTGCAAGTTTCTTCCACAACAAAGCTGGAGAGCATGTGATGTCCCGAGTGTGTTAAGAAAGAGACGCTTTAATAACTCCCCAATAATATGATAACATTTCATGGTGGCGCTAAGCCCTGAGCTCTTCGCTCGCCGTGCCTCTTACGGACGCAGATGGGGCCCGGTCGGTCGGACGGGTCATGTGCATTTCATTTCATCTCTTATTGAAGCATATGATCCTGCGCTGCGTGAGAATCGCCAAGGACACCGCAGTCACACTCTGGAAGGAATGTATTTTCTGAAGAAAAAAGGAAGCAGGCAATTAGACTCAGCACTGGTTCCTGCTATATTTGGCAACATGTACCTTCTTGTACTGTGCCTCTATTATAACAGAAGAGATTATTGTAATTAATTGATCATGAGGCACAGGGAGAGTGTAATTGAGGGTGCAGTGATGATATGCGTTCCACAAGTACAGACCGAAAACGATTAAAGCGCTGCGGATAATGGATTAAGTGTATTAAATGTAGCGTGGCTCATTCGTCGCTTTTCCTTCGTCGTCCTGGGGTTTTTTTTTTTGTTTTTTTTAGTCCACAAGTTCATATCAGGCTCAAGTCAGCCACAGGCAGTGTAAAGTCACTTAGCATGTGACTGTCGGAGTAAACAAAATAATTCAGGCTTCAAAACCTTTCCTGCAGTTGAGTAAAAGTAATATACTTCTGATTTACCGTGCCATCAGTAAAGGTCCTCAAGTTTGCGCTTTTATATAGAAAATATCAAAAGTAAAAGTCTATAAGAAGTCAAATATATAGAACAATAGTTGTAGACACCTAAACATAAGATTGGTATAACCCCTTAACCTGCCACTGGTCTTTCAGTTGGTCCTCAGACTCATTTATGCTCCATGGGGTTATAAGGCCTTTTCTTCTTATCTTCCTTCTTACACTCTGGAACTTGTGGATTTTTCATTTTCTTTTAAAGTTTGTTTACTTATTTTTTTTAACGGTGATAACTCGTGTATATACTTTTTATGAATTGTGTTTTCTTATGGAAAGTATCTCGAGAATTTACGATGTTTCTACGAATCTACGATCCGAAGTTTGCGGCTTTATAACCAGTGTTGTGCTCGTTACTAAGAAATAGTAACTAGTTACAGTTACTCGTTATTCATTCAAAAAGTAACTCAGTTACTTTGTTGATTACTTTCACTAAAAAGTAATGCGTTACTGTTAAAAGTAACTTTTTAGCTACTTTTTAAAGAACGTTCTTTAATGTTGCCATTAATGCCCTTTTATGCGTTATGGTCTACACAAACACAAAACTTACCTAAACACAAAGTAATTTTTAAACACTATTTTATTTGAGTCAGAGCAGCACAAACTGAATATATCACAAGGATTTCTGAAATAAATAACAAAACAAGCTGAATAATAAGTGTAACGCATTATTGCCCAACACTGTTTATATACATACCACATTTAGAGGAATGAAAGATGTTCCATTAGATTTTGGAGTGTGCTTCTGAGGATTTGTAGGGATTCATTCAGCCACAGGGATGTTAGTAAAGTCATGTAGGGTGAAGAGTCCTGGGGTACAGTCAGTGTTACAATTCATACCAAAGGTGTTTAGTAGGGTTAAGGTCAGAGCTCTATGATAGGAGTAGATCTTCCCTTCAAACCAGTTATCCACCAGAACCCTGACCAGGAACAAACACTTAGTGAAGATGAATGAATGGTAGAGTACATTGAGCAAACTGTTCAACAAATTTCAAAAAATGTTTTATCGGCAAAAAACATAGCGCCAGAGTTACGATGGTTTAACGTATGAGTTTTCAATCTTACCATGACCATATCGATATGAAAAAAGTGTTAAAAAATAAAGAATTTTCACGATGTATTTAAATTTTATTGTATTATACTTTGGGACTTTGCCAGGATGTTTTTTATATATATATATATATATATATATATATATATATATATATATATATATATATATATATATATATATATATAAGGGCTGTTAAAATGACGAGCATTAATGCAAATAAATTTTAACGGCACTAATTGTATTAACGCACGATTGACGCAGCGCACATTTCTGTTTCACCATTTCTAAATAATAAATAACTAAATAAAAAGGAGTTGAAATTAAAACACACTTTACTTTAAATTTATTCCCTTCTTTACTCATGTACAAAAAAATTTACCCCACTGAAAATGTTTTTTCATCACTAAAATATTAGTTTTACTGATGCGGCAAGTCTCAAATCAAACACCAAAATCCGCCATGATGCGACACATCTGGCAATGAACCATTTTTTTATTCTTTCTTTTTTATCGTATAAGAGCAATACATCATTAGAATCTGTAAAGGGACTACACTGGAGAGAAGGGGAATGAAAGTCAGTAGGAGTAAGACAGAGTACATGTGTGTGAATGAGAGGGAGGGCAGTGGAGTGGTGCGGTTGCAGGGAGGTGGAGGAGGTGGAGAAGGTGGAGAAGGTGGGGGAGTTCAGGTACCTGGGGTCAACAGTGCAAAGGAATATAGAGTGTGTTTGAGAAGTGAAGAAAAGGGTGCAGGCAGGGTGGAGTGGGTGGAGAAGAGTGACAGGAGTGATTTGTGATAGAAGAGTATCTGTGAGAGTGAAAGGGAAAGTTTATAGGACTGTGGTGAGACCTGAGATGTTGTATGGATTAGAGACAGTGGCATTGAGTAAAAGACAGGAGGTGGAGCTGGAGGTAGCAGAGCTGAAGATGTTGACGTTTTTGTTGGGAGTGACGATGAACAGGATTAGACATGAGTTTATTAGATGGACAGCGCATGTAGGATGTTTTGGAGACAAAGTAAGGGAGGCGAGAGTGAGATGGTTTGGACATGTGCAGCAGAGGGACATGGGGTATATTGGTAAAATAATGCTAAGGATAGAGCCACCAGGAAGGAGGAAAAGAGGAAGACCAAGGAGGAGGTTTATGAATGTGGTGAGGGAAGACATGCAGGTAGTTGGTGTGACAGAGGCAGATGTAGAGGACAGGGTGGTATGGAGACGGATGATCCGCTGTGGCAACCCCTAATGGGAGAAGCTGAAAGAAGAAGAAGAAGACCTCATCAATATTTGAACATGGCAATGTTGATTCGAGTATTAAAAACTGAAAAATAATTAATTTAAGGTACATTTAGAACATAAAAATGTGCAATCAACTCATGAAAATCATGCGATTCATTTAGATAAAAAAATAAAAAAAGAATATAGCCCCTTACTTCCACCCCTTAAATGTGAGCAGTAAATGCAAAAATTATACCAGTGTTCTGATTTACCCTGTAAAGCACATTATTAGAATTAAAGGATTCTCAATCAAACAAACAGTTCAAAAGCTCAATCCATTTCCTTGGAGATAGCGGAGTATAATTATTGGATTATCAGGGTTTCGAGAATTTACACACAAATTGTCGAGCAAGGATAAACTCAGAATAAAGGAATTATTGGTTTTTATACAAAGATTTGAATATTACCTTTATTGTACAAATACTTCATTGCATCCAAATTGCTAACTCTTTCTCTGGTCATTTTTCATAAGGTACATTGCCATCGTCCATCCAATGTCAGAGAATCGTACCATCCAGTGGACTGTCATCATCAACCTTCTGGTGTGGCTTGGCAGTTTCCTGCTCACCATCCCTGTCATGATCTACACCAAGGTAATCTCCAAGGAGCAGTCGAGCGTGTGCATGATGTACTTCGATGGGCCCCAGGACATGTACTGGTACACCCTGTACCAGTCGATGCTGGGATTCCTCGTGCCCCTGATTATCATCAGCACCTTCTACTCGCTCACTCTGTACCATGTATTCCAGTCCATGCGTCGGGTCAAACGCAAGCAGTCTCAGTGGGCCAAAAGAGCCACCAAGATGGTTTTGATGGTTATTGCGCTCTTTTTGCTGTGCTGGACACCGTATCACGTGATCCAGGTCATCAACTTGGGTATCCAAAAGCCCTCGCTGGTCTTTGTCTACGCCTACAACATCAGCATCTGTCTGAGCTACTCGCACAGCTGCATCAACCCACTCATGCTCCTGATCTTTGCGCAGAACTACCGCGAGCGTCTGTGCCGTCAACGTGAAACACGTAGCAATATGTCAAAGACCACGGTGAAGACAGAAGGATGCTCCAGCATGAGTCCTGATACTGCCCACCGACTGACCATTATATAGCTTCTGTACATTTTTTTTGGAACCCTTACCAACCTATAACATAAGAGTCTTGGTGTCAGGAAGAACCCATTCCTGCTTCACCAAGAAACCCCTGAGGAACCCTTATTTAGTAAAAGTGTAGCTCTGTTCTACACCAATTCAACACAGAGTGTATAGAGATAAAACCTAAAACTGTTTGTGCTTTTTGCTCCAATGCACTGTTCGAACCTTCTCAAGGTTTGTTCATTATGGAGCCAAATCTACATCTGGATTTTAGTAAAGCCACTTTGTGACACTGGTAAAACGTGGGCTATAGATGCAACGCTTCGACTTATCAAATCTGGGTGAGGTTGGGACGTGAAGACTGAAGAAGAAGGCAACCGTTCTGAGAACCAGAATAAACCATCATGTTGGTTGGAAAGTAATGGAAAGGAGCTGGGGACGCAATGGAATATGGCAGGATTATGACAAATTTTGGCAATTGATTCTAAGAAATATGTTACTGGACAATACCTGAACCTTCAGAAAAACAAACAGTAATCAAGTTATATTTCTGAACTAATTATCTTAACTTGTATAATTGTTCGAACCACTTTTGTGTGTTCTTGCTCCAAAGATCATCACGTGTAAGTCAGTGCAAATTATTGCTTGCAAAGAAAAAATGTGCAGGTTGATGGCTCATGTTTTATGGTTTATTCTAAAGTTGGTTTTAGGATTTGGGCACTTGGGAAGTGCAAGAAAGGGGCAGAAATAAAAGTGTGTGATAAGGTCTTTATTTTAGAGAATCAGAATTCAGGCTTCAGAGGGGTTGATATATGCAAATAGAATCAGCAGTGATGACTCACACTTTGTAAATGCAAAAAGAAAAGTCCATGCTGAATGATGAATGTTTATAATTAACATGGTCTTCAATAGTGACAGATATATTTCATGGCCTTTTTTCATTTCATTCATATGTTGGGCTGTTTTCAATTTGGTTAACAGTCTCATCACCCACAATGCCATTAGAATACCTACTAATTGAGTTGCAATGGGATTCAACCCTTATGATGCAGCGGTGCTTTAATCTTTTACCTCTTCTAGCTTTCTCACCTCTGCATCTATACACTGTACCAAAGCTTTAAATTTCATACTAAAATATACATAAAATCCATCACACTCACCATTATATCGATCTTGACCCAATACAGAGTCTGGCCTCATATAGCAACATTGCATCAGCATTTCTACTATGTCCATTACTCCTTCATCATGTTTTTTTAGAGTCCTAATCCCACACACCTCCTCACCATCATCTATCTCTTGCTATGCAAATACACCAACCAGGCATTACATAATGACAGTATAATCTTATGAGCTGTGAAGTGAAAAACTGATTAATTCTTCATCATGGCACCTGGTAGTGGGTGGGATATAGTAGGAAGCAAGTGAACATTTTGTCCTCAAACTTAACGTGTTAGATGCAGGAAAAAAGGGCGAGTTTGACAAATTGTGACGTCTAGACGACTGGGTCAGGGCGTCTCCAAAACTGCAGCTCTTGTGGGATGTTTTGACTAGAAAAGTCAGGTGTCTCATTTTTTTGTGTATTTCTACAATATGGTTTATTTGTGAACTGTCTTTATTACAGTATTTCAGATATGCATGTTATCATATGTACTCACCACAAGCTTGATATACATATTGGCTTTGCCTTTTATACATGCACTTGTAATCACTGTGACTAAAATTCAGATAAATGTTTGGTTCAGCATTTGAATACTATGAAGTGGTACATGGGCTACTTTCACTAATCCTTGAAGTAAGAAATAAAAAAATAAAAAAATAAAATATTGCTGTTGTTTACTTGCTATTCATTCCCATGTTCTCCCAAGGGGCAGTGCGGAAAATCTGTCCCTAGCATTAGCATGTTACGTTTCAAAGCCCTGAATCGGCACATTGTAAAGCAGCAAAACAAACGATTGTACCGCAGCTCAGTTTGAACCAGGATGTGTGGTCAGATAGAAAGTGCATGTGAATCTCTAGTAGTAAATCATCGAGTGGCCTAACAAACTAAATGCTGATCCTCTGTGTTCAAGCTATAAATCTAATTAGCTCTTGCTTAGAGCAGAGCTCCACAACCACCGGGTCATGACCCAGTACCATGCTGCGGAAGAGTTGCTACCTGGTCGCAAGAATCTTCTGAGGGGAAATGTCTAAAGACATGACACTATTATTTATTGTCTGTTTTGCACTTTGAGAGCTAAATTTACATACGCCGCCATATCAGAAAACAATTTTCACACTTTTTACACTGATTAAATTGTACAATGTTATAAAGATGTAACTGGACTTCATCTATATGAAATGTTAACTAAGTCAATGAAAGGTGAGTATATATATATATATATATATATATATATATATATATATATATATATAAAAGATTTACCAATTCGATTAATCTGCATAAAAGTTAACGATGTGATGCATACAACATATTTGCATCATTTAAAAAAGTTTTCTTTGTATATAATTATTAGTAGATGCACAATATTTTTACTATTTAGAAAGTGAAGAATAATTTGTGACCAATTTTTTATATATAGATTGACTTCTCCTGGTTTCTCGAGCACGTTCTCTCGGCACCACTGCTGATACGCGAATATGACATGTCGCATAGAATACAGATTAACATGGCAGAGGTAGAGCTGCATCTTCCTGGAGACAGAACAGGAAACGAACATCTGGTTTTATTTTATTTTTTGTTTGTTCCAATTTCATGTCACTATATCACCATGCACATTGTGTCCATACTTACTAATCTGTCTATTTGTATTTTTTATTTTAATTTTATGGATGTTTAATTATTTCCACTTATTATACCATAATAATAAAAAAAAAAAAAATATATATATATATATATATATATATATATATATATATATATATATATATATATATATATATATATATATATAAATCATACACTGTTTAAAAGCACATTAAAATCATACACTGTTTAAAAGCACATTAAAATCGATGTATTCTATGTATAGAGCTTTACATCTAAGCTTTCATCTTTACAGTATCATCCATATACACAATTCAGACATAAACATTTGGACACCTGACTTTTTTAGCCATATGTGGTTCTTCCCCAAACTGTTACCACAAAGTTGGAGCCACACAATTGTAAACAGTAAGACGTCTTTGGATGCTGTAGCATGGAATTTTGCTGTTTGAGCATCGTGATGCCCCTGTGCACAAATCCAGCTTCATGAAGATATGCTTTACATGGGTGATGGAAGAACGCTGACTGTACCCCAGACCTCCTCATCATCTTCTCAGCTTTATCAGTCAACACCCATGTGGCTGAATGAATCTCCACAAAATTTACTGGAACATCTTCCCAGAAGAGTGGAGGTTATTCTAACAGTAATATCGGGACTAAGTGTGAAATGGGACTTTCATTTTTCACTTTTCAAACTAGTATCATTTGTCAAACATTGTCATGAGTTTTTTTTTTTTGGTTAGGTATGAGGTCATTACACAGCAAAACCCATGTTTTGACCAAGTTTTTAGTCCTGTGCCATAAAAAATAAAAGGCATAACCATGTCAAGTTTTTGTCACCGATCAATAAACTTGTTTTAAATGCTCTTCATTTCATTACCAGTTTCCAATGATTTTAAATCACTATTACGAATCATTTGACTGATCCAAGATCAAAACACAAACATATTTCAGAAGTCACAATGTCATAATAAGAAAGGGTTTTCCCAGGCGACCATATACCCACACTGTCCTCAAGAACCAATCAAAAAGCAGCACACGGACCAAACAAGATCATGACTGGAGTCTCAGAATGAGGTACAAATAACAAACCTGTAAGGATTCATAATTAACATGATGAACCACGTGTTTTATAAAGCAGGTGAACTGGAAGTGTGTGATGACCGAGGAAGAAGCTCTAAAATCCTGGGAAAGGTAGCCTTTTGTTGGCATGGAGGAGAATTTGCAGAATGCTACATCCAACAGTGCTTATTTGCTGAAGCACAAATGTTCCATTTTTTTTTTTTTCCCTCTGAAGTTGGGATAAATTAATTTTATGATCGGATTTTTGTTATAATCATTTTACGCCGTCATTGTTTTTCTGCTGTTAGTTTATTAACTTCTCAACATAAAGTCTCAACTGCTTACTAACAAATAAATCATGTATTCACTTCTTCCCTTTATCAGTTTCTCCCCCCAAACTTAATTTACTAATAATTAAGAATTCTGTCTTATTTTAAAGGAAGATAAAGAATTGGCATTGTTTCTTCTATCATTTCCTCCGATTATAGTTGTGGGTCAGTGATGCGTATTTTTTTTATAGAACGTAGTAATGAATTTAAAAGGATCGATTGTTTGTGTAAAAAAAAACGCAAGTTTTCTGGTGGTGCTTTCACAAAGTTCTGTGAAGATCAACACGCAAACGACAACGGTCTTTTGTACAAACTGATGAACAGCTCCTTACATGGAAAAAGACTGCTATTTATTTGAGTTATAGGAAAAAGAAATATGCCACTGTATGTCTATAGATAGAAAAACACTGTATGTCAAAAGGAAGATATACATTGTGTGTCTACAAGCTGTGTGTCCATTGGGAGACAGGCAATATATGTCTAAAGAAAGATATACACTGCATGTCTATAGGTAGATGGACACTGGATATCTATAGGCTGATGGACGCTGAATGTCTTTCAGAAGATAGACATTGCATGAATACAGGGAGAAAGACACTATATATCTACAGGAAGATATACAATGCATGTCTATAGGAAGACACTTGAAATGACTCTGATTGGATGTGAACACATTAGTTATGACTGAAATAAACCAATTTTCATATCCAATGAATCAATTGTTTAATGAAATTACTTGCATTCTTGTTTTTGGGGATTTTTAGGAAGCGTGCAAAACGAAGGTGTTTTTCAGAGGCCTTGCTCTTATCTGCGTATCTTCTTTCTCACATGGTGTAACTGGCGGTGAAGCAGTCTGTCAGAGGTTAACCACAAGATCAGTGTAGAGCCCTAAAGGCTTGAAGGACTTGTTAGAGGGAATTACAATGCTACGGCCTCAAAGTCACAGCACCGTGTTCTTTAAGTTCAAATTAATGACCGGACCGAAACTGAGGCAAATAATTTCTACATTACAAAGAAAATACACTTAATGAGTGCAGTCATTTAATCTTTCCACCCAGGTGGAAAAGAAAACTCATTAAAGCACATTAACTGATTATGCTACAGCACATTTATTGTACTTTCCGCAACAGTAATGAGCAACACATTACAGTGTGCTACAAGGGAAGAGCTGCCCTGATACTTAGTGTATTATAACCAAAAATAGCATTAGGTCAAGAGTTTAACAATGTTTGATGTCTATAAACCTGGGAAAAATAGAGCTAACAGAATCTAGAACTGAAGGAATATTAAGCTGCAGGGAATATAGAGCTGAGGGAATATAGAGCTGAAGGGAATATAAAGCTGCAGGGAATATAGAGCTGCAGGGAATATAGAGCTGCAGGGAATATAGAGCAGAGGGAATATAGAGCTGCAGGGAATATAGAGCTGCAGGGAATATAGAGCAGAGGGAATATAGAGCTGCAGGCAATATAGAGCTGCAGGGAATATAGAGCTGAGGGAATATAGAGCTGAGGGAATATAGAGCTAAGGAAAAAAAGAGATAACTGAGATTAAATACAGACCTATGTGATAAAGAGCTAGATATAAAGAGCTCAGGAAGTATAGATCCAAAAAATATAGTCCTAATGAAGTATAGAACTGAGGAAATATTAAGATGATAAAATACAAGGCTAAAGGAAATACAGAGCTAAAGGAACATGCGGAAAAAAAGAATATAAAGCTAAGAGAAGATAGAGCTGAAGGGAATATAAAGATGAGGGAATACGAAACTAGGGAAATCTATCTATCTATCTATCTATCTATCTATCTATCTATCTATCTATCTATCTATCTATCTATCTATCTATCTATCTATCTATCTATCTATCTATCTATCTATCTATCTATTGTTTTGCACTATAGTTTTAAACTTGAAAAAAAAAGTCACCACCTGGATTTAACTAAGCAAACAGGTAAAAGTCTCCCATTGGATAATTACTGTACGGATGATTTTGTTTCAGCTGGCAACTTGTTATTTAACTCTAACTGATGCAGTGAGTGGCTTCTCATTTCTTAAACAACCATGTCGAAGGTACGTCCTGTGGTCATGGAAAAGATAATCTGTTTCAGAAGGGTCGAATTATTGACCCGCATCAAGCAAAGAAAACATCTTAGATTGCCGAAACTTTATAAATTGGGTTAAGAACTGTCCAACGCATTATTAAAAACTGGAAGGATAGTGTTCGGGAAAGAAATCTTGAATGATCGTGATCAGCTATCTTTAAAGTTTTGGGAAAGTCTAATCGTAAGATAACAAGAGTAGAACTCACGGCTGTGTTTAATAGTGAAAGTAAGAGAATTTCCACACGCACAACATGAAGGGAACTCAAAGGATTGGCACTAAACAGCTGTGTAGCCGTAAGAAAACCACTTATCAGTGAGGCTACTCGGAAAAAAGGGCTTCAATTTTCTAGGGAGCATAAAGATTGGATTTTGGAGGAATAGAAGAAGGTCATATGGTCTGATGAGTCCAGATTTCCCCTGTTCCAGAGTGATGGGTGCAGTAGAGAGGTGGATGAACTGATGCACCTGTCATGCCTAGTGCCTACAAGCCTGTGGGGGCAGTGCTATGATCTGGGGTCGCGTCAGTTGGTCAGGTCTCGTTTCAGCAACGTTATGTGCCCAAAGATTGAGGTCAGCTGACCACCTGAACATACTGAATGACCAGGTTATTCCAGCGATAGATTTTTTTCTTCTCTGAAGATTTCAAGAGGATAATGTCAGGATTAATCAGACTCAAATTGGGAAAGAGTGGTTCAGGGAGCACGAGGCATCTTTTTCACATATGGATTGACCACCACAGAGTCCAGATCTTAACCCCATTGAGAATCTTTGGGATGTGCTGGAGAAGACTTTGCACAGTGGTGTAATACAAGATCTTGATGAAAGATTACTGCAACTCTGCACGGGAATAAATGTTGTGACATCGCAAAAGCTTATCGAAAAGATTTTGAATATTATCGAAAAGGAATATTAGAGTGTGACTTTTTTTGGATTAGCTGCTCTAAATCAGTGGTCCCCAACCCCCGGACCGGCACCGGTCCGTGGGTCAATTGGTACCGGGCCGCACAGAAAGAATACATAACTTACATTATTATAAACCGGTCCGTGGCGCAAAAGGTTTGGGGACCGCTGATCTCAAAGATTTGATCTTCATTTAAACTGATATTGTTCAGACACAGCAGTAAAATGCCATCCTGTCCTAATAAGCTTGAACTGAATTCTGCAATACATCATATTAATTTATATTGACAATACACAAATATATAAATAAATTCCTATCATTTCTTGGCAGGAAGTGCCATTTTTTTGTGGATTGGCATTCATTTTACTAATTCCCTAAACACTCCTGTCCCACTTGAATTATGTTGTTTGAAGGCGATCCAGAATGCCTGAATGAATTATGAAAACATTGTAACATGGCAGAAGCTTATATTCAGCTTGTCAGGATAAATCATGCTCAGAGTCGGTTGAGGTCAAGGAAGTTTGTGGGAAGAAAAAGAACTGCGAGTGCATTAGTTGTAAAATTGACATCGGACGTGGGAAAATCAAAGACTGCAATTATAGATGATATAAATCATCTATCATCAAAAGAACATAATTCACTTGTTCTGAGGAAAGGAATAATATTCACTATTATTGGGGGAAATTATCAGAAATAAAGGCGTCTCAAATGAAGAATGTCTGCAGAAAAATGAAACCAGTCAAGGTGAAAAGCACGACGGATGACGATGCTCCGTATCTGTTTGCTTTGTGAAAGAGCAATGTCATTTCTTTTATATTCACAGGATTAAAAATTGAGCACGGATTATAACGGAGGGATTAAAAGACTTTTCAATACTAAATTAAGGCGCTGTGATGATTAATTACAGCGGTTTAAATAATATCCCTCAAAAAACATACCTCAATGACATAAAGTCTTTTACTCCTTATATCTATGGAGAAGACTCCAAACAGGTACCTGGCTGAGAAACAAGATCAGATATACAGATAGTACTTTTTTTTTTATTCCACATTCTCTACACATATTGTGCTTTATATCTTCCATAACTTCTCATATATAAAATATGTATATATTCTTGGTGTATTTGCTCACCAGCTAACAGATTTTTTCACTGCCATTGCCTTAATATTTATTTGCTGTACACATTGTACATATATACTTAATTTATCTTAATTTTTACACTATCATCTTCAAAATTCTCCCCTTGCACAGCAATAAATTTGCTCTTTTTCGAACACTACTTTTCGAAACCGGCATAAAAAACAGCGACCTTTGAGCTGATCTTCATCTTCGAAAAAGGGCGAAGTCTGCAGGGGCCAAATGTGGAGAGTTGGATGGGTGCGGAAGCGAGATTGTGCGGATCGTTCTTTGTTTATCATCGTGCAGAAGTTAGCGAAAAATTTTCGGGGTTGAGCTCGTTGAAGGCCTTCCTGAACTCGCGTCATGTTCCAGTGATGTTCTTCTGCTCTTGAAGCTCGCGTGCCATTTAAAACACCTCGAACGACTTGTTGCTGTATGTCGAATGTATGTTATGTCGATTGTCCCTGTGGCATATTTGCCCCCAAGAGAATTTCACGTTTGCTCTTTGTTCTAACTTTCTGTTCGTGATGTTGCAGATGTGGTAACGCATGTTGGCAGGATAGCACCAGTTAGTACCATTAGTACCAACACTTTTAGATACCACCTTGTATTTGCACAGTTGGTACTATTTGAGTTACTGGTAGATGCTAAACTGCATTATGTTTAGTACATGTTTAGTACTATGCAATAACAATAAAGTTCTATCTGTCTGTCTATCTCTCTCTCTCTCTCTCTCTCTCTCTCTCTCTCTGTCTCTCTCTCTCTGTCTGTCTGTCTGTCTGTCTGTCTGTCTGTCTGTCTGTCTGTCTGTCTGTCTCAGATCAAGATTGAAATCAAATACAGTTGAGGCCAATAGTTAACATCCACTTTGATTAAAAACATTAAAACTACATTGTTGCATTACAATATACACATTCTATATTTTTATTAGACCGCATTATACATTTTTTTGTCTCAAGACTCGCTTGTCTCAACTGCTTCTCATGACTCTTTACTGGATTTTTTTTTTTTGCCATTTCCTCCTGACCTAGTGTAAGTCAGGGAAGTTTTCCTTTTTGGGACTCATTGCTCATGTACATTTCTATTTTCCAATAGAATTAATTCATGTTCGAGCTTTGTGAAGTGCACTCCCCATTCTTCCCAGGTCTCATCAATGCTAATACATTAAATGGACAAAAAGTATTGGCACAACTTAATTTCCCAGCCATATGTTGTTCTTCATCACACGATTGTACCGAATGTCTCTGGATGCTGTAGAATGAATTATTATCTTAAGATTACCTGCTATAAAGCTATAAACCCCTATTGAACATATAAATGTGAAAGTAGACTGCAGTATAGATCTATTCGGCTCTGTTAAAGCCAAGGCCAGGCGATACAGTTTTAATCAATGCTCATTGAGAAAGAGGTCAAAAGGTATTATACGATATTTCAGTAAATAAAAGTGTACCTTTTGGAATTTACATGTGCTTTTACCCTTGTTTTCTTTCTATGCATAATTTATTCCCAGGAAGAGAAACCAAGAAAAGGAAATAAGAATGTAATTCTAGAAACATGAAGTAATAATATAATGTATAAGGCATGTGTGGATGATTAAAAATAATTGTTCTTAATGAATAAAAGTACACTCTTAGAAAGAGGAATGTGTAGCTATACTGGTCTAGGGGCTTGACAGAACTGTTAGCATGCAACAGTATAGGATGAATTTAAATGTCGTAGCATTACATTTTACTCCACGCATTGTGCAGCTGTTGTACCAAATTTTGACGTCAGGACTACACGAGAATGCTTTCTATGGTACAACGATAAGATTTCACCAGTAGCTGCGGAGCAAGGTGGGCTCTCTTTAGCCTTCTTCCTCACTTTTTGTTTTTTAACAACAGAGAAGGTATTCAGGTTCTGCTAAATATATTGTAATTTATAATTAGTTTGAATGCAATACCGCAAAACGACTCCGAAAAGTATTTCTATTCTCTTCGAACCATCTCAGGAAATTTACTGCACGTCCTCAGTCACCACTTACGACTTATACGCATCCTGCATACACTGCATACACACTGCATACACTCATGATGCATTACAAGCAAGTTGGCTGTCACATTGCACAGTGATGTTATCTTGAAGTCTGTGTGTGCCTGTGTTTGTGTGTGTGTAAGTGTGTGTGTAAGTGTGTTGTTCAGTAAAACAGAAGTAAAATAATTAACTGTGAGCGTGTAGTTTTGTTGCGTTCTACCCGTCAATACCTTTCGAGTCAATAAGCCCAGTTCCATTACTGAAATGAGAGCAATTCATTTGAGAAGCACAATGAATAGCCTGGGTCAAGTGAAATCAATGCTTTGGAAGAAGGGAAAAAAAAAAGCAAGCGAAAGACCCGAACAATTTTGAGGTCCCTAACCAACCTAGAAATCAGAATGCATAAGCCAGAACTTTGAGTGTAAATAAAAAAGAGCATTCCTAAATGTCTGTACTGATTTATATCTGTTTATGGTCAATTTTTTAAACCACTGAAAGCACTAAAGATCACAAAAGAACAGTGAAACAGTGTTGGAGACTGTGTCATATGAAACGCCTTTAGCAGAATGAGCCAAAAAAAAACAAACAGTGATGACACTGATGCGATATGAAAGAAAAGCAGGCAATTGTTTGCCCTGGTGCGAAAACAATGATGCGACAATCAAAGGGGGGAATCCCAACACCACTACAGTCGTCAATAAGACCGCGATTGGCTGCTGTTTCTGTTTTTGGGAGGGATGCAATTGTCTCTTTCAATCAAAGTGTCACTAGCCAATCGTGGTATGCAATTAAACGTGTAAAAGCGGGTAGATGGGAATTTCCAGGGAGTGTGTTCAGTTCAGACACAAATAGTAATGGGAGATTTTAGTTACTTGATTCTTTGAATCAATTTCTTTTTTTCTCCTTAAAACCAGAAATAAAATAAAATGTTACATCTTCAATTAACAGAAACCACAATACGTCTACATAAATTAACTTTGACTATAGTTCAAATAATTTATATATATATATATATATATATACAACCGGACTAGAAGATTCGAGAGGTAAACTACTCAATTCTGTTTCATGTACATAACCAGACGGATATTTTGCTTTATAATATATTATTTTGATATATGCTTTGCTTAGGTGCGTCCTGTAGAAAATGAACGGATCACTCTGAGATGACTCGTTCTTCTGAGTGACATTAAAGACTCGTTCAAAATGAACAACCCATTACGTGACACAACTTGAGCAGCAGTTTAAAAATGCGCAGCGGTTTCGCATGGATCAGAGGAACCACGTTCTTACCCGTACCTTTCCTGATCCATAGCTGTTTTTGATAGAGGACCAGCCAGTGGGTGTAAAGTTGGGCAATGACCAAATTGGGAAAGAATTGGGTAAAATGAAAACAAATATCTTGATGTTGGATGATGTATCTAGAGAGTCACTGTAGTTTATCTATCTCAATACCACTCTGTCCTCTACATCTGCCTCTTTCAAACCAACCACCTGCATGTTTTTCTTTGGATACCACGTCCTCCAGACTAAAGAGGAGAGGGACTACTCGGCTTGTTCTTAACTCTCAGTTCAAGAACCGCATCTCTGGTGGCATGGGGGGTGCATTACTGCTTGTGGAATGGGCAGCTTGCACAGTTGGAAAGGCTTTATCAATGCTGAACGGTATTTACAGGTTTTAGAGCAGCAAATGCTTCCATCCAGAAAATGTCTCATATGTAAGCAAGACAATGCTAACTGCATACTGCATATTTTACAATGGCATGACTTTGTAGTAGAAAACATTTGGCTTATCATGAAACAAAAAACACAACAAAGGACACCCAGAACTGTTCAGCAGTTAGAATCCTGAATCAGACATATATGGGACGACATTCCTCTTTTAAAACTCCAGCAACTGGTCTCCTTAGTTCCCAGATGTATACAGACAGCAGATTTGATACTACACAGTGGTAAACATGGACCTGTCAACTTTTTTTTTTTAGATCTTTTGCAACCATCAAATTCAAAATGACTTTTTTTTCCTTAAAATTATATATATTCTCAGTTTAAGCATTTTTTTTGTCCTATTGTAAATAAAATTTATAGAGATTTGCAATTCAATGCATTCTGTTTTATATACATTTCACACAGTCTGACAACTTTTTTGGAATTGGGGTTGTAGAACAGCAAATGGGGACTCACTGTGGAACGGGATGTTCGAAAAGAAGCACATTACCGATATTATGGTCAGGTGTCCACAAACGTTTGGCAAAGTAAAATATAATTCATTACAAATGTACAAGTAGAAATGCTATTTCATGATTTGCAATTATTCACCCTCCTGCAAATGACCTTTGAAGACAGCTTTATATACTGTAGTGGTGCATTATTGCCGAATTTTTACTCATCCAGTGCAAATTTATAGCCTGAGACAGAGAGAGAGAGAGAGAGAGAGAGAGAGAGAGAGAGAGAGAGAGAGAGAGAGAGAGAGAGAGAGAGAGAGACAGAAAAAAAGATAGAGAGAGGGACTTAGTAAATTATCAGACTTCGAGTAAAAATGCCACACAGTGAGCAGAGCTGTGGAACGAACTCAATCATATTAACTAATATTCCCATTAATTGAATAACTCTCAGAGTTCACCAGAACAGCCGTTGGAAATCTAATCTGATTCCATCCAATTAGACCATCAACCAATCAGTAGATTAAGAGTAATAAAATATGTGACCTCCTTAACACACTGAGATCCTTCGTGCCCTGGAATAACATTAGGACCAGGCCATGGGTCATCTCAGGAGGGCCATACTGTATGGACAAACGTTTGTGGATACTTGACCATAAGATATTAAATAATATAATGAACGTTCAGTGAAATTCAGACATCAGAAGACCACAGAGGACAGTCCGAATAGATGAAAGGTTTATTGATGCACCCCTGCCCAATCTACAGGAACTGTACACATCCACATCCAAGCATTATTTGCCTAATGCTATGAAGCACCAAGAACCAGTCAGACACAGGATGTTTCCTCCCCCAGGCAATCTACCTCATGAACATTTCAACGCTCTCCCCATTGTGCAATAATAATAAAAAAAACATGTGCAATACCTTTTTTTTTTTTTTATATCTAAATCTGTACTTTTGGTGCAATATTACTTTAAATTTATTTTCTTTATAAAAATGTGCAATAACTTTTATCCTTTTTTTATTTATTTAAATTCAATCAATTCCTTCTAAGTGCAAACATACTATATTATATACTATACAAACATACTATACTATACTATACTATACTATACTCTACTATACTCTACTATATACTATGCAAACTATACTATATACTATACAAACATACTATACTATACTATACACTATGCAAACTATACTATATACTATACAAACATACTATACTATACTATACAAACATACTATACTATACACTATGCAAACTATACTATATAATTATACAAACATACTATACTATTATACTATACTATGCAAACTATACTATACTATACACTATGCAACTATACTATACTTTACTATACTATACAAACATACTATACTATACATACTATGCTATACTATACTATATACTATACTTTACTATACTATACTATACTATGCAAACTATACTTATACTATACAAACTATACTATACTTATACTATACAAACATGCTATACTATACTATACTATACTATACAAACATACTATACTATACAAACTATACTATATGCTATACAAACATACTATATACTATACAAACATATATACTATACAAACATACTATGCTATACTATGCTATACTATACTATACTATACACTATGCAAACTATACTTTATACTATACAAACATGCTATACTATACTATACTATACATACTATGCTATACTATACTTTATACTATACTATACACTATGCAAACTATACTATATACTATACAAACATACTATACTATACTATACTATGCTATGCTATACTATACTATACACTATGCAAACTATACTTTATACTATACAAACATACTATACTATACTATACTATACTATACTATACTATACTATACTATACACTATGCAAACTATACTATATACTATACAAACATACTATACTATACTATACTATACTATACTATACACTATGCAAACTATACTTTATACTATACAAACATACTATACTATACTATACTATGCACTATGCAAACTATACTTTATACTATACAAACATATATACTATACTATATACAAACATACTATAATTATACTATACACTATGCAAACTATACTATATGCTATACAAACATACTATACTATACTATACAAACATACTTTACTATACACTATGCAAACTATACTATATACTATACAAACATACTATACTATACTATACAAACATACTATACTATACAAACATACTATACTATACACTATGCAAACTATACTATATACTATACAAACATACTATACTATACTATACTATACTATACTATACTATACTATACTATACTATACACTATGCAAACTATACTTTATACTATACAAACATACTATACTATACTATACTATACTATACTTTACTATACTATATACTATACAAACATACTATACTATACTATATACTATACAAACATACAATATTATACACTATGCAGACATACTATATTATACTATACTATACACTATGCAAACTATACTATATACTATACAAACATACTATACTATACTATACTATACACTATGCAAACATACTGTACTATACTATCTTCTTCTTCTTTCGGCTGCTCCCATTAGGGGTCGCCACAGCGGATCATCCGTCTCCACACCACCCTGTCCTCTACATCTGCCTCTTTTACACCAACTACCTGCATGTCTTCCCTCACCACATCCATGAACCTCCTTTTGGCCTTCCTCTTTTCCTCCTACCTGGTGGCTCCATCCTCAGCATTCTTCTACCAATATAATGTATGTCCCTCCTCTGCACATGTCCAAACCATCTCAATCTCGCCTCCCTCACCTTGTCACCAAAACATCCTACATGCGCTGTCCCTCTAATAAACTCATTTCTAATCTTATCCATCCTCGTCACTCCCAACGAAAACCTCAACATCTTTAGCTCTGCTACCTCCAGCTCCACCTCCTGTCTTTTACTCAATGCCACTGTCTCTAAACCATACAACATCGCAGGTCTCACCACAGTCCTATAAACTTTCCCTTTCAATTTTGCAGATACCCTACTATCACAAATCACTCCTGTCACTCTTCTCCACCCACTCCACCCTGCCTGCACTCTTTTCTTCACTTCTAACACACTCTCCATTACTTTGCACTGTTGAACCCAGGTACCTGAATTCCTCCACCTTCTGAAGCTCTTCTCCTGCAACCGCACCACTCCACTGCCCTCCCTCTCATTCACACACATGTACTCTGTCTTACTCCTACTGAGTTTCATTCCCTTCTCTCCAGTGCATATCTCCACCTCTCCAGGCTCTTCTCAACCTGCTCCCTACTCTCACAACAAATCACAATATCATCCGCAAACATCATAGTCCAGGGAGACTCCTGTCTGACCTCGTCCGTCAACCTGTCCATCACCACTGCAAACAGGAAAGGGCTCAGGGCCGATCCTTGATGCAGTCCAACCTTCACTCTAAACCAGTCTGTCGTACCTACTGCACACTTCACTGCCGTCACACTGTCCTCATACATGTCCTGCACCACCCTTACATACTTCTCCGACACACCTGACTTCCTCATACAGTACCACAACTCCTCTCTTGGCACCCTGTCGTACGCCTTCTCTAAATCCACAAATACACAATGCAATTCCTTCTGTCCTTCTCTATACTTCTCCATCAACATTCTCAAAGCAAATATGGCATCTGTGGTGCTCTTCCTCGGCATGAAACCATACTGTTGCTCACAGATGGTCACCTCTTCTCTCAGCCTGGCTTCCACTACTCTTTCCCATAACTTCATGGTGTGACTGATCAACTTAATACCCCTGTAGTTACTGCAGGTCTGCACATCTCCTTTATGCTTAAAGATCGGTACCAGCACACTCTTTCTCCATTCCTCAGGCATCTTCTCACCTTCCAAAATCCTGTTAAACAATCTGGTCAAAACCCCACTGCCATCTCTCCTAAACATCTCACGCTTCCACGGTATGTCATCTGGTCCAACCGACTTTCCACTCTTCATCCTCTTAATCGCTGCTCTCACTTCCTCCTTACTAATCTTATCTACATCCTGCTTCACCATCTCCACATCATCCAACCTTCTCTCTCTCTGATTTTCCTCATTCATCAGCTGCTCAAAATACTCCCTCCACCTTCTCAACACACTCTCCTCACTAGTCAACACATTTCCTCTCCATCCTTTACTGCTCTAACTTGCAGTACATCCTTTCCAGCTCGGTCCTCTGCCTGGCCAATCGGTACAAATCCTTTTCTCCTTCCTTAGTGTCCAACCTCTCATACAGCTCCTCATATGCCTTTTCCTTGGCTTTCGCCACATCCTCTTAACCTGCTGCCGCATCTCCTTGTACTCCTGCCTACTTTTCTCATCACTCTGTCTATCCCACTTCTGTTTTGCCAACCTCTTTCTCCTTATGCTCTCCTGCACTTCCTCATTCCACCACCACGTCTCCTTGTCTTCCTTTCTATTTCCAGATGTCACACCAAGTACTTTTCTAGCTGCCTCCCTCATCACTCCTGCAGTAGTTGCCCAATCATCCAACACCTCCTTAACACCACTGAGCCTCTCTGACCTCTTCCCTGAACCTCACACTACACTCTTCCTCCTTCAGTTTCCACCATCTTATTCTTCTTTCAGTCCTCACTCTCCTCCTCTTCATCCTCGCCTCCAAAACCATCCTACAGACCACCATCCTATGCTGTCTAGCTACACTGTCCCCTGCCAACACCTTACAGTCGCCAATCTCCTTCAGGTTGCATCTCCTGCATAGCACATAGTCCACCTGTGTGCACCTTCCTCCACTCTTATCGTCACCCTATGATCCTCCTTCTTTTTAAAATAAGTGTTCACCACTGCCATTTCCATCCTTTTAGCAAAATCTACCACCATCTGCCCTTCCACATTCCTCTCCTTAAAACCATACCTACCCATCACCTCCTCATCACCTCTGTTCCTTCACCCACATGCCCATTAAAGTCCGCCCCAATCACTAACCGTTCTTTCCTAGGTACACCATCTACCACTTCATCTAATTCACTCCAGAATCTTTCCTTCTCCTCCATCTCACAGCCAACTTGTGGAGCATAGGCACTGATGACATTTATCATCATCCCTTCAACTTCCACCTTCACGATCATCACCCTATCAGAAACTCTCTTCACCTCCACTACACTCTTACTGTACTCTTCCTTCAGAATCACCCCTACACCATTTCTCTTTCCATCCACACCATGATAAAACAGTTTAAACCCACCTCCAATGTTCCTGGCCTTACTCCCTTTCCACTTGGTCTCCTGAACACACAACATATCTACCTTTCTCCTCTCCATCATATCAGCTACCTCTCTCCCTTTACCCGTCATAGTACCAACATTTAAAGTACCAACCCGAACCTCCACTCTCCTACACTGCTCCTTTCCCTGCCGTCTCTGTAGACGTCTTCCTCCTCTCCTTCTCCTCCTTCGGCCAACAGTAGCCCAATTTCCACCGGTACCCTGTCGGCTAACGATACCTGTGGCGGTCGTTGTTAACCCGGGCCTCGACCGATCCGGTATGAAATTCTCATTTGTGATCCGCATATTTGATTTGGCACGTGTTTTACGCTGGATGCCCTTCCTAACGCAACCCTCCCCATTTACCCGGGCTTGGGACCGGCACTAAGAATGCACTGGCTTGTGCCTCCCTAATGGCTGGGTTATACTGTACTATACTATATACTATACAAACATACTATACTATACTATACTATACTATATATCATACTATATACTATACAAACATACTATACTATACTATATATCATACTATATACTATACAAACATACTATACTATATATACTATATACTATGCAAACTATACTATATACTATGCAAACTATACTATATACTATACAAACATACTATACTATACTGTACTATACTATACTATATACTATGCAAACTATACTATATACTATACAAACATACTATACTATATGCTATACTATACTATACTCTATGCAAACTATACTATATACTATACAAACATACTATATACTATACAAACATGCTATACTATACTATACTATACACTATACAAACATGCTATACTATACTATATATACTATACAAACATACTATATACTATACTATATACTATACAAACATGCTATACTATACTATACTATACTATACACTGTGCAAACTATACTATATACTATACAAACATAATATACTATACTATACTATACTATACTATACTATACTATACTATACTATACTATACTATATACTATGCAAACTATACTATTTACTATACAAACATACTATACTATATACTATGCAAACATACTATACTATACTATACTATACTATACTATACTATACTATACACTATGCAAACTATACTATATACTATACAAACATACTATACTATTCAATTCAATTCAATTCATTTTTATTTGTATAGCGCTTTTAACAATAAACATTGTCTCAAAACAGCTTTACACAGATAATGCGGTGATTAAATGTAAATATGTTCTTTGTAAGTATGTTTGTCCCTGATGAGCAACTGTGGCAAGGAAAAACTCCCCGAGATGGCATAAGGAAGAAACCTTGAGAGGAACCAGATTTAAGAGGGAACCCATCCTCATCTGGGTTGCACCAAATGTCCATTTGAAGCATATATACAAAGTTGCGGGGTACAGTGATGACGACCAGAAGCAAACTGCACTCCCGGGTCAGTGCAGCAGACCGCCAAAACCAACTACAGTCCAATCCGTCCTCAAAAGCACCCGTTCTACTCCGGAATTATATGGAACCACCCAAGGTGTTGATGAGAGACCGTCCCAAGCTGCACAGAAGTGTGAAGATCCACGAGGGGAGAGGGGCAGGAACAGTGGTCACTGGAGCCTCAATATACTATACTATACTATACTATATACTATACAAACATACTATACTATATACTATATACTATACAAACATACTATACTATACACTATGCAATAACACTTTTAATTTATTTTCTTTATATAAAATTGCAATAATTTGTATCCTTTTTATTTATTTCGCGTTTTTATTTCCATTTTTACTTTAAAAAGTGTGCAACTGGAAGCTTCCGTCAAATTGTGGTCATTCGATCAATTCTGATTTACATTGACTTTTACTTGATTTAGCAGAAGCCCTTATCCAGAGCGACGTACAAAAGTGTCTCTATCAATAAATAAATCAACACTGCGTTCTCTCGATTAAAAACTTCAGATACCATCAGCGTAAAACTTTGAGAGGAATTATTATGCACTTAAAAAAATATATAAACAAAGACAAAACAAACAGGGGGAAAAAAGTGCTAGTTTGAAGAGGAGGTCATTTGAAGATGGCCAGTGCAGCTAGAAAGTTTATTCAACCAACCTGGCATCAGAACAGAAAAGAGTCTCGATGTAAAGAAAAAAAACAACATTCTGTGACACAACATGAATTAAGAAAAAAATGCATTTGGTATGTGATTTCAGAACGTCCTATGTTTCATTTGCTCTTATAAGAACTTCCATCATTTTGGAAAGATGTTCCACTAGATTTCCTGGAGATTTCTGGGGATTTGGTGGGGATTAACAATGGTGTTAATAAAGTCAGGCACTGATGTAGGTCAGTTGACCTGGAGAGCAGTAAGGTTGAGATCAAAGCATTGTCATTCTGGAACTAGAAGAATTCCATGCTACCACATCCAGAGCCGTCCTATACAACTATGTGCTTCTGGAAAAGTCAGGTGTCCCAATAATTTTGCCTGATAGGGTGTATAGTGTGTGATTATGACCGTTTGATGGATATCAGTAACCTAATAAATGCAAAATGTCTACATCCTGATCGGATTTCGAATCCATTGTGGTGGTCAGGCATTCCCTGTTCGAACGCTTCTTCTATGCGACGTTCATGTACTTGTTTTGAGAGAACAAAAGGTTCTTTGGAGGATTTCGAGCCGGCGGCGCCGCACCGATCACACTCGCATGCATGGAGGTGCTGAGGTCTTTCATGTGACCGAGCGCTCACCCCCCTCAGGGTCAGCTGATGCTGATGTGATGCCCCTGACCGAGATCAATGGAGTCTTTTAATACACAGGTGAGTTCCTGTTCATAAATCTCTCACAAGGGCTTCTTTCTTTGTGAGCTGAATCACACTAAAAACAGCAGAACGATAAAAAAGAAAATAAAAAAATAAAGAGAGGAAGAGAAAAATCATCTCATCGTGTCCTCTAATATCTTCTGAGGATTTGTTTTTTCAGGAGGAACCGAAGGGTCAGATGATACATCTCTACAGCTGGGTAAATTTCACTATTTCAGACTAGAGGGCCAGTGAGAGTGAAATGGTTTTGATGTGACTTTAGAGGGAACAAGGTGTGGAGTTCAGGACATGTCCATAAAGGACTAAAGATGGTGATGGGTTTGTGGTTCGGGACATGTCCACACCAGACTTCACAAAGCTTCATCATGCAGTTCTTCAGAAACTTTCTCTCGGTAAATGGCTGATGAGACTGATTTCTCCTCTGTTTTCACACCAGCTTCACTTTGTGATTTTGCTCTGGTGAAAAACACATTCCGCTATACTAATAAGAGACACGTGTTTACCGCCAGTGTCAGTAAACATCTACTCAGAATCAACTTTTCTCTTCACCACTGTGAGGCGCTGTTTCACAATAACTGTACAATAGGGTTAAATACATCAACAGAAGCGCGACTTGATTGATACCTGGAATGTTCTCAAGTAGTCTAGAGTTCAGTAAGGCAGCTGAAGCGCTGCATTATGGGATCTGAAGTTTGTGTTTATCAGCGCTTCATATCACCGGGACATTAATAACAATAATAATAGATCTTTATAAAATCATCTCACGGGCGGATATGATTGTACGTCGGGCCGGATTTGTGCCTTGAGTTTGACACACAGGTTTTAGATGGTTGGTGAAGTGTCCTGTAGATTGAACAGTGTTTGTGGTTTGGGACACGGCCCTACTGGAGTGTGAGACAATAAGTTTAAATGGCATCATCACATCACATATCTCCACTTTATCAAGACTGGACACAGAGATCGTTCCGGATAATCTTCTGCTGCTTACTGAAATGTCACATCACAGCAGAAGGTGCGGCAGTCGTGAAGCAGCTGAAGGTCAGAGGACAAAGGTCACTAGCTGTATTTTAAATCTCAGAGGGGAAATGAGCCACTCGTGAAATCCCACAATGCATTGCAATAATGATGTACCCAGAAAAGTACTCTGAAACTTTAAAAAATACTGTTTCTTTATTACTTCTCTTCTTTCCTATTTTTCTATCATTCTCTTATTCATATCTTTCCCCCTGCTTTCTTTTGTCTTATACTTTCATCCTTTAGCTTTCTTCCTCCTGGTTAGTGTCTCTTTGCATTATTGTCTTTTGTTGTTGTTCTTTTCAGTAAATATATAATATATACTGTGTGTGTCCTTTACAGTGAGCAGAGTGTGTGATTTGGGAAAGGGTGAGAAGGATGAAGAGGATGAAAGTGTATGTTAGTAAGTAGGGAGTGTTTTCCGATCCGGAGTCAGGGATCAGATCTGATAAGAGTCTCTTTCGGATGGCATCAGAGATATGCAGAGGACATCTCAGGCGTCTGACGCAGTGGAACTGAAGCAGTGCAGAATTGAATCTCAGCTGTTTTATGGAGTTAAACGGTGTGTTAATGCTGCGTGTGGTTTATAGCATGATGTACAGATCACTGATGAGGAGAAAGCGGTAAATAATTGCATGTGGGATGTGGTGGAAGTGATTCAGTGGGGCAGAATCGAAAATCAGATCTTTATGGATCACTAATCTTACGGTTTATAATTAACATACATACTGTAATCACACTCCTGCCTATAACACGGCAAATATAACCTGACATCACACCTTTCCACCCCCACCTACTTAACTACCTCCCAAACTACCTCCTCACCTTCCTACCTACCTCCCAAACTACCTCCTCACCTCACTACCTACCTCCCAAACTACCTCCTCACCTCACTACCTACCTCCCAAACTACCTCCTCACCTCCCTAACTATCTCCCAAACTACCTCCTCACCTCCCTAACTATCTCCCAAACTACCTCCTCACCTCCCTAACTACCTCCTCACCTCCCAAACTACCTTCTCACCTCCCTAAGGTTAGGTAGGTGAGGAGGTAGTTAAGTAGGTGGGGAGGTAGTTAGGGAGGTAGTTAGGTAGATGGGAAGGTGGTTGGGGAAGTAGGTGAGGAGGTAGTTAGGGAGGCAGGTAGGTGGGGCGGTAGTTAGGGAGGTGAGGAGGTAGTTAAGTAGGTGGGGAGGTAGGTAGTTTAGGAGGTAGTTAGGGAGGTGAGGAGGTAGTTTACTTAACTACCTCCTCATCTACCTAACTACCTGCTCACCTACCTAACTACCTGCTCACCTCCCTACCTCCTCACCTCCCCACCTACTTAACTACCGCCTCACCTAACTACCTGCCCACCTACCTCCTCACCTACCTAATTACCTCCCCACCTCCCTTACCACCTCCCCACCTCTCTAACTACCTCCCCACCTACCTCCTTACCTCCCTCCCCCACTTCACCACCTACCTACCTGAGCACCTCCATTCCTCCCTCCCCACCTCCAACCTCATCTACCCAACCTACCTCCTTATTTCCCTTCCCACTTTCCTACCCCCTAACCTCACCACCACTCTACCTACAATTCTTACCTCTCTCTACCTCTTTACCTCCCTCCCCACCTACCATTATTTGATTTAGGCGATTTGCTGTTCAACTGGAACACTTGAGCAAATCTGTCACCATCTAGTGGACACAACAATTTTGATCTTCCAAAAAAATAAAACAAAACAAATCCCTTATACATCCGATCATTTCAACTCCAAAACCCAGGACGTGTGGCAGCATGAAAGGACATACAATGTCATAAATCCTTTTATTGAATATGAAAAAGAGCATATTTTATATAACATACAGTGTAACAGACCATGTCCCACAATCAAGTCGATAAACGGACGTTTAAAAGAGAATTACGCATAAATACCTCTCAAACCAGAGGCATAGGATAGGCGCGTTTCGATTATTATTTGTTCTTCTTAATAATGATGGGGAGAGAGAGAAAAGAGAGAGAGAGAGACATATCGCATCTGAGCAATCACAGAATCTAGGTATAGGGTGCTACTACAAAGCTGAAAAAAAAAGAAAACAAAAACGCTTGAACAGAATAATCCCGTATCCACTGCATTTGATAATAACTGGAAATGGGATTATATGTGGAATGGGATGTTGAAAAAGAAGCCCATAATCTCGCACGGTCCACAAACTGTTCCATAGCGTGAATATGTTTAAAAACGGCTATTACATGTGCTGTGGGTTCACGTGAATCCAGAATGAAAACCGCTTCAGTTTATAACACTGTGCAATGTGGAAGAGATCGGGTGAGAAGGGGTGGATGGGGTTTTGGGGGTATCTGGTTAAATAATATAAAATTCTACCCTGATTTTAAAGATCAGTCCAGTTCTGATGAACTGAAAATACTATGATAGGACCGGAGCGTTCTCGGTTTCTAAGTGAGGATCAGACAGTGACATCAGCTGGGAATATCATGGGGAAATAATAATCCGGATCTGTGAGGCTCTCAAAATGGAATCTCTAAACCATACAATATAATAATCATAATCATAATAATAAATATTATTCATTCATTTATATTCAATCAAAGTTTCAGGAACTGTAATAAATGGCAAAAATAATATTGAACACTAAGATAAAAAGCTTATGGTTATGTATGAATTTATTTGCATTAATTAATATTTTGAATAATTAATTTTTTTTATTTATTTAAATTTTGTAATATATTTTATATATATATATATATATATATATTTTTTTTTTTACAATTTTGAGAAGCCCTCCTTTAAATGGCCCAAAAACTGTGTCATATAGTTAGTGGTCAGCGAGGAAGTGGTTATTTACAGCTTCGTTTTTTAACAAGTGGGATGAAAAAAATGATCCTTCGTTGCGAGAATCCGATCCTACACGGGCATCGCTTTCAATTTAACAAATAAATAAAACAATCTGTGAGAAAAACAAAACAAAACAAAAAGATTATTTAACTGTAGATAGGTGCATTAGAGCCCAAGCTTTCATGACGCTACATTAGCACTTTAGCTACTTTGGTTCTCTTTCTCCATATATGGCATTACGAATAAACAATTCAGGCAGTTAAAGTGGGTATCTGTGTGGAAGTGCTTTAAAAAGATTAGTGTGTGCAAAGAAAAAGTGTTATCAGGGCTCACTAGCTGAATTGCTTTCTTGGCAAACGTTAGCTAGCTAGTAGCTACCTATTAGAATAGGAAGATGAACAATTGCTTTGTTTTTTCGGGTGAACAGAAGGTGACTGGTTTAACTTCAAGACTTCATTTACTAATAAGAGGTTCATGCAATGGGCAAATACCGCTATCGGCGTGTAACTTTTAAAATCCGAGGCAACGAATTTGATTGACGTCTCGATTCCTGGATTCTGATTGGTCAGACGGAGTAAGAGACCCAAACCTGCTGGCTTTATTAGTGCGCCCTCGGTAACTGATGACCATTAGGGCTCTGGTCTCTATGCGCTAAATCGTTGTCATTATCAACCCATGTGATTATAATGATTTCTGAACGTATATTTTGTTAAAAAGTGAACGTATTAGCAAGGAATGTCGATCATGTGATTTTAAGCGGCACGATAATGCTCGGACCGTCACACATTTTTTTGTTTGTTTTTGGTGCAATGCGCCTGTGATGTCACAGGTTTCCAGGAATAATACGACTGCAAAACGAGGAAGAGGAAGAGCAAAAGGAAGGGGAGGCCACCCTGCTGCAAACAAAAGAGGATTAAACACGAGTCTCCGCCTCTATGATAGATAGAAATAAAACTAATCATGGGGGACGTCCTACAAGAGTAGTTTTAAAATGAAAATACAAATTATAAGCACATGCGGGACAATTGACCTGCCAACAACATGCATCCCTGTTAATAAAACTCCTCCCTGCTGTGTCTTAAATAAGTATATAAACGTATACATACACGTGTATATATATATATATATATATATATATATATATATATATATATATATATATATATATATATATACATACATACAGTCAACTCCTGATAATTTGCGGTCCGGAACTCGGGGCCCGGAAAAATTCACGAGTTCTAATTTGGAACCTAACTAACGGCAACTTTCGGCAACAAAAATTCACGGGAATCAGCAGCGGGACGTTCAGGAACGTTAGGAATAACATTTTTAAACTACTTTTTCACTAAGAAACTTCCTAAAATTTGTAAAACTTATTATTGTTTTAAAGTGACACAATATCTAGATAAATTCACTAAAGTACCATAGGGGCTGCATCCAAAATTCGCGAATTTTCAGAACTCGAGGCGGGGTCCCGGGGGACCTGTGTATACATATACACACAGATGGTTCCCCGAGTTACGATGGTTTGACTTACATTGTTTTTGTATTTTACAATGGCAATAGTATAGGACAAAACTGTAAAAAAAATATTATACGTTTTCCACGGCAGGCAAACGTAGCAGCGTATGCTCCGCCCACCACTCACGAACCGGCGCTCGTCCACACACTCACCGACACATACATATATACACTATATCGTTAATACATCACAGTACTGTAAAATGCTCCGTTTTGCTAAATTGTGTACTGTAATGTGATTAATATTAGGGCTGTCAATCGATGAAAATATTGAATCGCGATTAATCGCACGATCGTCGTGAATTAACTCGCGATTAATCGTGACTGTTTTGAATGCACCTTAAATTAATACTTTTTAAGTATTTAATGGACGAATATTTACGCAAATTTATTATTATTGTTAGTGAAACCGAACTCAACACAGAGCATGAACACTAATCATCCTTTTAAATGTTTTCAAGTAATTATGGTGTTTTTAATGACGTAAATCATCAGGACAACGAACGAAACTTTTGCTGTTTCCACACGGATGGTTTTAAGTGCCGTATGTGGGCATCATGGCGTTTTTTTGATCTGGGGAATAGGGTATGAGTCTCAGATTCGTTATCACAGCTGACGGCGGTAACGCACTACTTAAGAATGCAAACCGTTAATAAACGAAGAATCGGGGCGAATTTTGTTGCTTGATTTGAGTGTTTTTTTGTATCCGTAAAAAAAGAAAGGACCACGTGAATAAATGTGTTGTGTTAAAGCTTTTGCGTTTTTTAAGTATTTATTTATATTTTATATAAAAAGGCTTAAACATTGCACGTTAAGAAAATGAGTGCCGTTAAAGTGAATTTGCATTAACGCGTAATTTTTGACAGCCGTAGTTAAATTCTTAACAAATTACCCCAAACTGCTCACCATGGGCTGTCCAAATTTTTGCGTTAATAACAGCACTTAAAACCTTTAACGCAACACATTTATTGTTGTTTAATAAACATGAATGAGTTCTTTGAAAACCAAGACTACTGTCTTTGAAACATGTTCTTTATGCTTTAGGGTGGTTTCAGTAATAATCAAGATATTTTTGCATAAAGGATACAGATTTGTCCATGACCATGTTGATTAGAGTATAAAAATTAGAAAATAATTAAATTAAAGTACATTTAGAACAGATAAAAATGTGCCATTAGGTTGCGATTAATTGCAATTAAATATTATATATTTAGAGAGAGAGAGAGAGAGAGAGAGAGAGAGAGAGTGTATACATGGTCCCTAGAAACCAAAATGGCACGAAAATATCCCAATGCACTTAAAAGTCGCAACTAGTTTATTTCCTGTATAATATTTTTTCCTGCACCGAAGAGCTGCGAGTTTATAGTAAAAAATTTAACATTTCTCACAGTTTAGATTCATCTCACAGCCCCCGTTTCTGTTCCATGGGTTATCGAGGAAATCGTTAGTGTTATATGAGTGTGTGATGATTTAGACACTGAAGTGTCGTTTACACAATGTTAAACCTTTCGTTATTCCTGATATACATTCCTGAAAGAACGATACCTTAAGACGCCAGGTTACGCGTAGAGACTTATGTTAGATTGAATGAAAAGTACGTTAAATTATATATGTGAAATCAATCATTTCCACTTTGTTTAGGAGAAAAAAAAAAGAAAAAAGCACCACTATTTAAAAGATATACGGGTTACAGAGTCCCACTTTTGTTTGTAAAATTCAGTCGGATGTGAATTCAAGCAACTGAGACTGTGCCCCCAACTGATAAACAATCAAGTAAAAGTAATGGCACTGTTTAAACCTCTAAAAGAAAGGTGTTAGTGTGTGTCTGTAGTAGTTGAGGTGCTGCAGTGGCTGAGCTGCATTACTGTTAGAGGTCGACCGATTTATCGGTACATGCCTGTAGTTTTTCCGGGTTGCGTTACACAGTACGAGAGCGGCCTCTAGAGGCGAATCACTGACGCCACATTCAGTTGTCTTTTTTGATGTAAATGTTATTTATTCGGAGTGTTACTTTTGTGTTTCAGTTTCAATGCATGTCTTTTATTTTCCTAAATATTTATTCATATAAAAATGAATGAAATATGAAAATTTCTGCACTATTTTACAGTGGTTTTTTTTAAAAAATCCAGTATCTATTTGAAAAACTATCGCTCGATTAATCGGTTACCGGCGAGTATCAGTAGACCTCTACTTAATGTTTTCAGATTTCAGCATCCGGTCGTAATTGTTTGTCGTTTTTGGTCTCTCTCTCTATTTTATGAACTTGTACAGAGTTTTATGGGTTAACCGGCTCGACCGTGAACAAGTCAGACAAAGATAATCTCAAATAAAGACTCCAGGGATTTGGTTTACAAATGAAGGCTCTCAGGCGTAAGGATGCGAGGATGAGCGTGTGCAAGCAGGACAGGCAGCAGGAAGAAGAAAATACGTGCTGGAGGTGAAGGTTGTAGTGTTGGCTCTGGAATTGAAATTCAGTGGAATGTCCCCTCTTGGTTTTAAAAAAAGAAAAAAAAAAAGAAAAAAAAGAAAAAATATTATTCGGTTAGTATAGCGGTCTATAGTCCTCTACGGGTTAAAGCAGCATTGTTCATATAGTAACAGTATCTGATTTAATGTTAGCATATCACTATTATATTCTAGCTGAAAAAAAAAATTACATACCAAAAAATAAATTTTTAAAGAGACTCGGAAGCCGGATATTAACTTGTCGAGCAAAATCGGAATAAAAATAAAAACCCTCCTCTTTTGACTGTAGTGGTTGAAAGTAAGGAGTCATCCGGCTGGAAAATCGTCCGGCTAGACGTCTCTGGGACGTTCTACATCCGAAGCGAGACCGTCGTAAGGCTTTGTCTCTCCCAGTCCGAGTTTTAGTCTGCAAGTGCATAGTGGAACGTTATCCACAGGTTGGAGAAAAAAAAAAGTAAAGAGGCTCCGTCTCTTCCTTCCTTAATTCTTGCCGGCATTCTCGTAAGAAAAAAGAGGACGGTCCCAGCGGTTTGTTCGGAACGTCAGTGTGTGCGTGTAAAGCTCCATGAGAACGCGAAGACGTGAATCTCCGCTCAGCTGTGTTTTCAAAAATAATAATAATAGATTTTTACTTTTTTTTTTTTTTTTTTTTTAAACACACACACACATGGACAGAGGTCACTCGGCTGAATCGGCTCTTTGTAGTGTCACCAGTTGGCTTTGACCGCTTTGAATGTCGCTCACCAGGTTCTGGGCGAGGCAGATGCCGAAGATCTGCGAACACACATGGCACAAGTCGAAAGGATTAGGATGGTGATATGTGTGTGTAATACAATGGTGTGTCCAGCAGAGGGCAGGGCAGTTTCACTAATCAGCATCATAATCCTCCTCCTCATCATCATCACTATGTGCAACAAAATGGTTTCCTGCGTCAAAGTCTGCATCACACGATCAGGGTCAAAAGTATTAGGAAAAGGAGAAGAAAGAAGAGAAGGAAAAAGAGTAGAAAGGGGAACAGAAGAAAGGGTTAAAAGGGAGAGGAGGAGAAAAAGGAAGAGCAGGAAAAAGGAGAAGAAAGAGTGGTTGAAAAAGCAAAAAAAAGGAGAATGAGGAGGAGAAGGAGGAAAAAGCAGAACAGAGGAAGAGAAGGAAAATTAGGAAGAAAGAAAGAAAGAGGCAGATGGATTCTCACCTGTAGAAGTGCGATTCCCACAAAGATTCCAGCGACGACAATCAAATTGTCCTGCAGCCACTTTTCGAACTGCCCCACACACCCCTTAGTGTAGATGTAGTCCTGTCGATCCAGTTCCTGTGGAAAATAAATAAATAAATTAATATAGTTAAACAAATAATTTAATAAATAAAATTTAAGTAAAACAAGTGTGTGTGCGCGTCCCTATACAAGGACTGTAATAGATCCGTTTTGACCTTGTGGGGACATTTAGCAGGAAACCTGCCACATTTATTCAACAAGCCAAGTGTGTGTGTGAAGTCCATTTCTGCCCTTGTGAACGTACTTGTACTGCAGTGTGTCGGCTCGGCCTCATGTAGAGTCTGAGGTGAAGATGTCCCTTTGAACAGTGTGTGTGTGTGTGTGTGTGTGTGTGTGTGTCTGTGTGTCTGTGTGTGTGTGTTTCGTTTTTACACGAGCAGCAGGGTGGCTAAGGACACAGTTTCTCCAACACGCTGAGCTGACAGAAGCACACGGAGACGACGAACATATTACAGGATTATGGGTTTAAAACACAGTCGGCAGCACACACACACACACACACACACACACACACACACACACACACACACACACACGTCCAACTTTGAGCTGAGCTGGCACACTGCAGTCCGCTTACAAGGACAGAAAGAGAGCTCACGGATCACGTCTGTGTTCACGTGAACAAAAAAACGAAACACTGTGAACTATATGGGCAAAAGTATTGGGACACTTGATTTTTCCCGCCATGTGGATGCTGTAGCATGAAATTTCCCAAGCACACTCCAGAACATCTTCGAAGAAGAGTGGAGATTATTATGACAGCAAATTAGGCCTGAATGTGGCATAGGATGTTCGAAAAGCACATCTTGGGCTGGGCTGTCCACAAACTTTTGGTCAAAGTGTATCTGAACCTACTGTATTGTGTAGGTTTAAGAGGATTTATTCTGTAAAGTTACGCAGACGTGGGCGGTGGAAGTTTAATGGTTAAAGCAACCACTGAAAGTCGTGAGTTAAAATCTCCGCCGCAGCAAAAGCTGACACTCGTGGGCCCCTGATTAAGGCCCTTAAGCACATAGCTGCTCAGTTGTATGAATAAAATGCAGGACACTCAATGCGCTCTTTAACAGGCAAGAGTTCGTCTCCTTTACACTTGACAAAAAAATTGATGCTTTGAAAGGCAACGAGACAAAAGGATGTTCAGGAAGGCCAATGAGATGACAGGAAAGTGATTTCCCCCAGGTCTCTTAACCAGTTTAGGGCTCTGTCAAAAAAAAACACAATACAAAAAAAAAAAAAAAAAAAAAAAAAAGAATCCCTGTCTCTTATTTCCTCTCCCACGCTGCACCGCTGGGACCTTGGGATCCGGTGCCGAGGACAGAAAAAAACGGCTTCTGTAAAATCAAACAAAAAGCTTTAAAGGGATTTTTTTCCTTCTCCTTACTATAGAGAGTGCCTCAGAGTAGCTACAGAATTACTTACTCTGAACTGAAAAATTACTCCGTGTGTGTGTGTGTGTGTGTGTGTGTGTGTGTGTGTGTTTGAGACACACCCTTGCGGAAAGAAAAGGGTGTCCTTAAAAAACAAAAAAAACAGAAACACTAGACGAACAGGATACAAAAGATATTCAAAAGGTACTGCAGTGTTTCCAGTCTTCTGACATTTTTCCATGGACTGTAAACCTGATCGCTGTTAGTAATGGAAGGAAAAAAAAAAAAACCCTTTCGAACAGGCCTTCCTCTGGAAATAGAGACTCAGGGTTACAAATGTTTATATATTAGGAAAAAAAATGTAAAAAAGAGACACTCGTTTACTCGTTTTATGTGTGATTCAGCTCTTAGAGATGACCTTCTCAATAGGCTTTCCTCCCAAACAGAAACCAGAGCTTTAATATCTACTAAACCCGACTCAGCTCTTCTAAAACACAGTACAGACCAGATTTCATTTTCACAGCATCAGGAAAATTCTGTACAGTTTTATTTGTATAGTACATTCAACAATGCACATTGCTGTCCAATTTCAATGTATAAGTTAGTGGAGGGGTGCTAACACTTTTCAGCTTGCGAGCTACTTTTAAACTGCCATGGTGCAAATGATCGTCCTACATTAAAAATGTTATATATATACACTATTGAACATCTCTGCAGAAACGTAACTATGGCTGTCCTGTCCACCAACACTCCACATCTAACCTGACCCAATTTGTGAGGATGTGCCATGAAGAATCTCTTCTTCTTCTTCCGGCTTCTCCCATTAGGGGTCGCTACAGCGGATCATCCGTCTCCATACCCCCACTGTCCTCTACATCTGCCTCTTTCAAACCAACTACCTGCATCTCTTCCTTCACCACATCTATAATCCTTCCTCTTTTCCTCCTTCCTGGTGTCTCCATCCTCAGCATTCTCCTACTGATATACCCCATGTCCCTCCTCTGCACATGTCCAAACCATCTCTGTCGGGCTTCTCTCACTCTGTCCCCAAAACCATTTACATGCATGCAATCTCTAATAATAAACTTGTTTCTAATCCTGTCCATCATCGTCACTCCCAACGAAAACCTCAACATCTTCAGCTCTGCTACCTTCAGCTCCACCTCCTGTCTTTTACTTAATGCCACTGTCTCTAATCCATACAACATCTCAGGTCTCACCACAGTCCTATAAACTTTCCCCTTTCACTCTCACAGATACTCTTCTATCACAAATCACTCCTGTCACTCTTCTCCACCCACTCCACCCTGCCTGCACTCTTTTCTTCACTTCTCTAACACACTCTCCATCACTTTACACTGTTGACCCCAGGTACCTGAACTCCTCCACCTTCTCCACTTCTTCTCCCTGAAACTGCACCTCTTCACTGCCCTCCCGCTCATTCACACACATGTACTCTGTCTTACTCCTACTGACTTTCATTCCCCTTCTCTCTAGCGCATATCTCCACCTCTCCAGGATCTTCTCCACCTGCTCTCTACTCTCACCACAAATCACATTATCATCCGCAAACATCATCGTCCATGAAGACTCCTGTCTGACCTCGTCCGTCATCCACACACACACAATGCAACTCCTTCTGACCTTCTCTATACTTCTCCATCAACATTCTCAAAGCAAATAATGCATCTGTGGTGCTCTTCCTCGGCATGAAACCATACTGTTGCTCACAGATGGTCACCTCTTCTCTTGGCCTGGCTTCCACTACTCTTTCCCATAACTTCATGGTGTGACTGATCAGCTTAATTTCCCAGTAGATACTGCAGGTCTGCACATCTCCCTTATTCTTAAAGATCAGTACCAGCACACTCCTTCTCTATTCCTCAGGCATCTTCTCACCTTCCAAAATCCTGTTAAACAATCTGGGTAAAAACTCCACTGCATCTCTCCTAAACATCTCCATGCTTCTACCGGTATGTCATCTGGTCCAACCGACTTTCCACTCTTCATCCTCTTAATCTCTGCTCTCACTTCCTCCTTACTAATCCTATCCACTTCCTGCTTCACCATCTCCATACCATCCAGCCTTCTCTCTCTTTCTCATTTTCCTCATTCATGATCCATCCATCCATCCATCCATCCATCCATCCATCCATCCATCCATCCATCTATATGTGTATGTATGTATACACACAGGGCATCTGGAAAGTATTTACAGCGCTTAACTTATGAGGAAAGAGGATGAGTGGAAACAGGATGCACCTGAGCTCAATTTTTTGTGTCATGGCAAAGGCTGTGAATACTTTATTTTGTGAATCTTTTATTTATTTTTTATTTTTTGTTTTAATACATTTGCAAAGACTTCACACAAATGTCTTAGGTTGTAATGTTTGGGGTATTGTTTGTAGAACTTTAAGGAAAATAATGATTTGAATCCGATTTGGAATAAGGCTGTAACATAAAATGTGGAAAAAGGATATATATTATATTTATAATTAGTACCTGAATATACTTGACAGGGTTTCACTTAGATTTACCGGATATATTGAGACTTGAGATTAATCGTATGGTAACATTATATAAAAAAAAAAAAAAAAAAAAAAAAAACATATTAGCGAAATAATTTCTAAATCATAAAAGAGGTTCGCTACTATCGAGCTACATTAAGAAATTAATAAAAGAATTATGAATGAATTAAATAATGAAAGCATGTCCTGATGTTTATGATGAGACTTAATGAGAAAATAAATTTACTTCTGACTTCAAGACCAAAATAAAACATTCAGAGCATTTATATATAACGTACACCTTGTTGTATCTCTCACTTTTAGACGTTCCCACAACGTCTTATATAGAACCTTTGGTAAAAAGGACACGATGCCACAAAGTCACTTTTTTTAAGTCATGCCAGATTCATGATGAACATTTAGAGTTATGTATACAAATATAAAGCTAAATAATATGGTTAGAAATAACCAGATTAAAAACCTTTTCAAAAGAATCAACAGAATAAAACAAGTTTCTCAAAATGGGTAAAAGTATTACAGTCCAGCAAAATATGTTTAATGGTCATTGAGTTCTGACAGGATGGACATTTGGGGGAATTTTCTCCTGATAATAAAAATCTATCTGTTAGATTGTGTAAGAGTGTCCTCTTTGGCAAGTCGATGATTATGTTAATAATAATTTACGATGAAATGTAATACAGTTGAAATCTCACTTTGGCCACAGATGTGTATGCCCTGACACAGTGCTGAATGTTTTCCAATAACTGCATGTTCCAACATGTTTTATTCCCTGTTTTGCAACACAGAGATCAACCTCTCAAACTGAAGACTCACTCCGTTCAATGCATAGTGATTTAAAAAAAAAAAAAAAAAAAAAAAAAGTAACAAATATTTTTTTAAAAAGGGAAGGAAAAAAAGAAAACATTTAGCAGTAACATTGCGGCATTGTGTTTATGTATTTTGTTTGTGTGTGTGTGTGTGTGTGTATATATATGTATATATATATATATATATATATATATATATATATATATATATATATATATATATATATATTTATCTTTGTCAGAGGTGTATTTAGTTTTTCTAATTCAGTCTCATAACAACAAAGCAACTGCTTCAACCTTTAATGTTCAGTACTTACTGTAACATCAAGCCTGTATTTTTCCCCGTTAAACCGGAGTCCAGTGTATCCATGGTAACGGAGTTGGCGGGATGCCGTGGCTGTCTCGGTGCCCGCACTAAGGGAGAGCCGAAGAGGCCTGGCGTATTGCGATTACAGAGCGCTGCTCTACTCTAGCCTAAAACAGGACGCTAATTATCACCTTGACGATCGCAAACTGTTATTACTGGGCTCGGCTCCGTGAGCTAACGCTTTAATTACTGCGCTTACTTCCGTGAGGGTTGAGTCGGCGCTGTTCGGCACGTCTCTACAATGACTTCTCTTAAACTGCATGTGCTATTACCCTACAAACATCATACAGGCACAGGAGCGAGGCGTGTTGAAAAGCGGTCACGTGCACGCATGGCGAGTTTAGCGAATGCATAGGGAGCACCAGGTTTAGTGTGACCACCATTTGGCTTTGAGTTTTTACTCGTGCACACTTTGTAACACAAATTTTGTAGGATCAGAGTCAGGTGTATGATTAAGCAATGATACCAGGAAGGTGCTAATGATCATCAGTTTCATATGGTGGTTGATAAGTAAAACAAACGGCTGTGTGGGAGGCGGGTGACAATACTAAGGATACCAAGGTGAGGTATTGCAAGAGGTTGTTTCATGTCACAAATGACTGAGCAAGATAGACCTAAAAAAATAGTCTCTGGATTACTGATCAGAGGGTCGGGGGTTTAAGCCTCGACATTGCCAAGATGTCACTCTTGGGCCCTTGAGCAAGACCCTTAACCCCATGTGCTTTAGGGATGCTGTATCATGGCTGACCTTTGCGCTCTGACCCTGCGCTCTGACCCCAGCTTTCTTTATAAACATTAAAAAGACTAAACCAAAAAGAAAAAAAAAAATCAATGGTATATGCGATTCAAAGAAAAGAATTTCACTGTGCTGTTATGTACATGGGACAAATAAAGGCCCTTCTTTCTTTCTACATCAGAAATATTTCACAGTAAAACACAAGGTAGTTCCACTGCATCAGCAATGTCTCTCCCAGACAAAGATTTCAAAGCAGACTCGGGTTTCAAGCTATTTTGAAGAAGAACAAAGAAACGGGCCGTAGAGATCTGTGGTCGGCCAAGGAAACT